>NW_019736431.1:684-11006 GCF_002891405.2 Cryptotermes secundus
AAGCTTTGCGTTGCCCTCTTGCTAGCTTGCTAGATTTGCATTGCTAGCTTGCTAGTTTTGCATTGCTAGCTTGAGAGCTTTGCTTTCCAAGCTTGCTAGCTTTCCGTTGCTAGCTTGTTAACTTCTTAGATATGCGTTGCAAGCTTGCTAGCATTCCGTTGCTAGAATTAAAGCTTTGCGTTGCTAGCTTGCCAGCTTTGCGTTGCCAGAATTCCTGTTTGAATTTCTAGATTGCCAGCTTTGCTATGTGAGCTTTCCAGCTATGCGTTGTTGCTTGCCAGCTTTGCGTTGCTAGCTTGCTAGCTTTGCGTTGCTAGCATGCAAGCTTCCCGTTGCTAGCTTGATAGATAGCTATTTATTCGTTGCTAGCTTGCTAGGTTGCGTTGCAAATTGCTAACATTGCTATGCTAGCTTGCTAGCTTTACATTGCCAGCTTGCCAGGTTTGTTTTTCTAGATTTCCAGCTTTGCGTTGCTAGCTTGCTAAATTTGTGTTACTACAATTCTAGCTTGGTGTAGAATGCTTGCAGCTTTAAGTTGCTAGCTTGCTAGATTGCTAGATTTGCGTTGCTAAATTGCTAGTTTGTGTTGCTATCTTGCTAGCTTTGAGTTGCTAGCTTGCTAGCTTTGCGTTGCTTGCTTGTTAGCTTTGCTTTTCTAACATGTTTGCTTTGCGTTGCTAGCTTCCTAGCATTGGCTGTTAGCTTGCTAACTTTGCGTTGCTAAGCTTGCTAGCTTTGCTTTTGTACCATGCTAGCTTTGCGTTGCTAGCTTGCCAGCTTTGCGTTGCTATCTTGCCAGTTGTGCGTTTCAATCTTTCCAGCAGTTCGTTGCTATCTTTATATTTTTGCGTTGCTAGCTTGCCTGTTTGCGTTGCTTGCTTGCTAGCTTTGCGTTGGTAGCTTTCTAGGTTTGCGTTGCAAGCTTGCTAGTTTTGCGTTGCGAGCTTGCTACCTTTGCGTTGCTAGCTTGCTAGCTTTGCGTTTTTAGCTTGCTAGATTTGCGCTGCTAGCTTGCTAGCTTGTTAGATATGCGTTCGTAGCTTGCTAGATTTGCGTTGCTACCTTGCAAGCTTTGCTTTGCTAGCTTGCCTTCTTAGCGTTGCTAGCTTGACTGCTTTGCGTTTCTAATTTGAAAGCTTTGTGTTTTTAGCTTTCCAGTTATGAGTTGCTACCTTGCCAGCATTGCTTAGCTAGCTTGCCTGCTTGGCATTGCCAGATTTCCTGCTTTGATTTTCTAGCTTGCCAGCTTTGCGTTGCTAGCTTGCAAGCTTTCCGTTGTTCTCTTGTTAGCTTGCTAGATATGCGTTACTAGCTTGCTATCTTTGCGTTTCAAGATTGCTAACTTTGCGTTGGTAGCTTGCTAGCTTTATATTGCTAGCTTGCCAGGGTTGTTTTTCTAGATTGCCAGCTTTGCGTTGCTAGCTTGCTAGTTTGCATTGCTAACTTGCTAAATTTACGTTGCTAACTGCTAGCTTTCGTTTGCTAACTTGCTAGCATTGCGTTTCTAGCTTGCTAGATTTGTGTTGCAACCATGCTAGCTTGGCGTTGATAGCTGGTAGCCTTGAGTTGTTAACTTGCTAGATTGCTAGATTTGCGTTGCTAACTTGCTATCTTTGTGTTGCTATCTTGCTAGTTTTGAGTTTCTAGCTTGCTAACTTGGCGTTGCTATCTTGGTAAGTTTGCGTTGCTAGCTTGTTAGCGTTGAGTTGCAAGCTTGCTTGCTTTGCGTTACTTGCTTGTTAGCTTTGCGTTGCTAGCTTGCTAGCTTTCGTTGCTAACTTTCTAGCTGGATAGATTTGCGTAGCTAGCTTGCTAGCAATGCATTGCAACCTTGCTAGCTATGCGTTCCTAGCTTGCTATCTTTGCGTTGCCAGCTTGCTAGATTTTTGTTGCTAGCTTGCAATGTTTGCGTTGCTAGCTTGCTATTTTGCTTGATTTGCATTGCCAGCTTTGCGTTGCCAGATTTTCTGCTTTGAATTTCTAGATTGCCAGCTTTGCGTTGTTAGCTTTCCAGCTATGCTTTGCTTGCTTGCCAGCTTTGCGTTGCTATCTTGCCAGCTTTGCGTTGCTTGCTTGCAAGCTTTCCTTTGCTCTCTTGTTAGCTTCCTAGATATGCGTTGCTAGCTTGCTAGATTTGCGTTGCTAGTTTGATAACTTTGCGATGCTAGCTTGCTAGCTCTACATAGCTAGCTTGCCAGGACTTTTTTTCTAGTTTGCCAGCTTTACTTTGCTAGCTAGCTAGGTTTGCATGGCTAACTTGCTAGATTTACGTTGCTAATTGCTATCTTTCTTTGCTAGCTTGCTAGAATTGCGTTTCTAGCTTGCTAGATTTGTGTTGCTACCATGCTAGCTTGGCGTTGATAGCTTGTAGCTTTGAGTTGCTAGTTTTCTAGATTGCTAAGTTTGCGTTGAATACTTGCTAGCTTTGTGTTGCTATCTTGCTAGGATTACGTTGCTAGCTTGTTAGCTTTGCGTTGCTAGCTTGCTTGCTTTGCGTTGCTAACTTGCTAGTTTTCATTGCTAGCTTGGTAGCTTCGCGTTGCTATCTTCGTATCTTTGCGTTGCTAGCTTGCTAGCTTTGTGTTGTTAGCTTGCTAGATTTGCGTAGCTTTTTGCTAGATTCGCGTTGGTAAATTGCTATATTTGCGTTTCTAACTTGCTAAGTTTGCATTGCTTGTTTGCTAGCTTTGCGTTGCTAGCATGTTAGCTTTGCGTTGCTAGCATGCTAGCTTTGCGTTGCTAGCTTGATAGCTTTTTAGATATGCGTTGCTAGCTTGCCATGCTTTGCGTTGCATGCTTGCCAACTTTGTTTTGCTAGATTGCCAGTTTTGCGTTGCTAGCTTGCCTGCTTTGCGTTTAGAGATTGCCAGCTTTGCTTTGTTAGCTTTCCAGCTATGCGTTGCTAGTTTGCCAAATTTGCGTTGTTAGCTTCCCAGCTTTGCGTTGCTAGCTTGATAGCCTTCCGTAGCAAGGTTGCTAGCAATGCGTTGCCTTTTTGCTAGTTTTGCGTTGCTACCTTGCTAGATTTTGCGTTTGCTAGATTGCTACCTTTGCGTTGCTAGCTTTCGAGCTTTTCTTTGCTAGCTTACCAGCTTTGCGTTGCTTGCTTACCAGGAGGGCGTTTCTAGCTTGTCAGATTTTAATTGCTATATTGTTAGATTTGCGTGGCTAACGTGTGTGCTTTACGTTGTTACCTTGCTAGAATTCCGTTGCTAGCCTTCTAGCTTTGCGTTGCTAGCTTGCTAGCTTTGCATTGCTAGCTTCCTAGCTTTGCGTTTCTAGCTTGCTAGCTTTGCTTTGCTAGCTAGCTAGCTTTGCGTAGCTAGCTTGCTGGGTTTCCTTTGCTAGCATGCTAGCTTTGCGTTGCGAGCTTGTCAGATTTGCTTTGCTATCTTGCCAGCTATACGTTTCTAGCTTGCCACCCGTGCGTTGCGAGCTTTCCAGTTTGGGGTTGCTCGCTTGCCAGCATTGCGTTACTAGCTTGCTAGGTTTGCGTTGCTAACTTCCCAGCTTTGCGTTGTAGGCTGCTAAATTTGAGTGGCTAGCTTGCTAGCATTGCATTGCTAGCTTGCTTACTTTCGTTTCCAGCTTGCTAGGTTTGCTTTGCTATCATGCTAGCTTTTCGTTGCTAGCTTGCTAGGTTTGCGTTGCTACATTGCCAGCGGTGGGTTTATAGCTTGCCAGCCGTGCGTTGCTAGCTTTAGAGCTATGCGTTGCTAACTTGCCAGCTTTGCGTTGTTTGCTTGCTAGATTTGCATTGCTACCTTCTTAGGTTTCTGTTGCTAGCTTGCTAGCTTTAACAACGCAAAGCTAGCAACCTAGCAACGGAAAGCTAGCAAGGTAGCAAAGCAAATCTATCAAGTTTTACCAAGCAAATCTAGCATGCTATCAACGCAAAGCTGGCAAGTTACAAACGCAAACCAATCAAGCTAGCAACGCAATGCTGGCTAGCTCTCCAAGCTTAGCAAGCTAGCTAGCAAAGCTAAGTGAGCAATCGAGCAAAGCAAACCTTGCAAGATAGCAAGTTAGCAAAGGAAAGCTAGCAAGCTAGCAACGCAAATCTGTCAAGCTAGCAACGCAAAATTAGATTGCTAGCAACTTAAAGCTAGCAAGCTACATCGCAAAGCTAGCAATTTAGCAAAAAAACTAGCAAACTATCAACGCAAATTTGCAGGCTAGCAACGCAATTCTAGCAAGATAGCAACGGGAAGCTAGCAAGCTAGCAAAGCAAATCTAGCAATCTACCAACATAGCAAAGCAAAGCTAGAAGTCTACCAAAGGAAAGATAGAAAACTAGCAAAGCCAAGCTAGCAAGGTAGCAAATTAAAGTTTGCAAGCTAGCAACGCAATGCTAGCAAGCTAGCAACGCAATGCTAGTAAGCTAGCAACGCAATGCTACTAAAGCTAGCAACGCTAACCTAGAATTCTAGCAACGCAAAACTAGGAAACTAGCAATGGGAGCTAGTAAGCAATGAACTCAAAACAAGCAAGCAAGCAAGCAAGCAACGCCAATTTAGAAAGCAGGCACCTCAAAGCCAGCAAGCTAGCACCTAAATCTAGCAAGAAAGAAACACAAAGCACTCAAGCAAGTAACCCAAAGCTAGCAATATAACAACGCACACTAGCAAGATAGCAACGAAAGCTTGCAAGCAAAAAACGCAAAGCAAGCAAGCAAGCAACGCAAAGCTAGCAAGCTAGCAAGGAACGCTAGCAAGCTGGTAACGCAAAGCAAGCAAACAAGCAACGGAAAGCTAGCAAGCTAGCCAGGCAACTCTAGCAAGCAAGCAACGCAAGAATGTGAAGCTAGAAACGCAAACCTGGCAAGCTAGCAAAGCAAAGATGTCCAGCTAGCAAAGCAAAGTTAGCAAGCTAGCAAAGCTAAGCTAGCAATCTAGCAACGCAAAGTTAGCTAGGTAGCAACGCATAGCTAACAAGCTAGCATCGCAAAGCTGGCAAGGTAGCAACGCAAACCTATCAAGCTGGCAACGCAACGCTTGCAAGCTAGCAACGCAAATCTAGAAAGCTAGCAACGCAAACTGGCAAGCAAGCAAAGCAAAGCTGGCAAGTTAACAACGCAAAGCTGGCAATCTAGCAACGCAAAGCTAGCAAGCTAACAACGCAAAATTACAAGATGCAACGCAAAGCAAGAAAGATAGAAATGCAAAGCTAACAAGCTAGCAAGGTAAAGCTACCAAGCTAGAAACGCCAGCTAGCACGCTAGCAATAAAAAGCTAGCAAGTTACAACGCAAATGTAGAAATCTATGAAGATAGCAACTCAAAGCTAGCAAGATAGCAACGCCAAGATTACAAAGTAGCAACGCAAGGCTAGCAAGCGAGCAACGCAATATTAGCAAGTTAGCAACCCAAAACTAGCAAGCTAGCAAAGAAAATCTAGCAAGCTAGCAACGAAATCTTGCAAACATTGATGGCAAAGCGAGCAAGCAAGCAAGCAACGCAAAGCTGGCAAGCTAGCAACGCAAACTAGCAAGCTAGCAACGCAAAGCTAGCAAGATAGCAACGCCAAGATTACAAAGTAGCAACGCAAGGCTAGCAAGCGAGCAACGCAATATTAGCAAGTTAGCAACCCAAAACTAGCAAGCTAGCAAAGAAAATCTAGCAAGCTAGCAACGAAAAGCTACCAAGCTAGAAACGCCAAATTGACAAGCTAGCATCGCAAAGCTAGCAAGCTAGCAACGCAAAGCTAGCAAGCTAGCAAGGCAAATCTACCAAGCTAGCAACGCAAAGCTAGCAAGCTAGCAAGGCAAATCTACCAAGCTAGCAACGCAAAGCTAGCAAGCTAGCAAGGCAAATCTACCAAGCTAGCAACGCAAAGCTAGCAAGCTAGCAAGGCAAATCTACCAAGCTAGCAACGCAAAGCTAGCAAGCTAGCAACGCAAAGCTAGCAAGCTAGCAACGAAAAGCTACCAAGCTAGAAACGCCAAATTGACAAGCTAGCATCGCAAATCTAGCAAGCTAGCAAGCTAGCAAGGGAAATCTACCAAGCTAGCAACGCAAAGCTATCAAGCTAGCAACTCAATGCTAGTAAGCTTTCAACGCAAATCTAGCAAGCTAGCAAGCTAGCAACGCAAATTTTGCAAGCTAGCAAATCAAAGCTAGGAATTTAGCAAGGAAAAGCTGGCAAGCAGGCAACGCAAAACTAGCAAGCTAGCAACGCAAAGCTACCAAGCTAGCAACGCAAAGCTAGCAAGTTTGCAACGCAAAGCTAGCAAGCTAGCAACGCAAATCTAGCAAGCTAGCAATGCAAAGCTAGCAAGTAAGAAACGCTAAAGCAGGCTAGCAAGCAAGCAAGCAAAGCAAAACTTGCTAGCTAGCAACGGAAACGTAGAAAGCTAGCAAAGCAAAGCTAGCAAGCTACGAACGGGAATCTAGCAATCTAGCAACGCAAAGCTATCAAGCTAGGAACGCAAAGCTAGCAAGCTAGATAGGCAAAGCTAGCAAGCTACCAACGTAAAGATAGCAAGCGTGCAACGCAAAGCCGGCAAGCTAGCAACGCAATGTTTGCAAGCTAGCAACGCACAGCTGGCAAGAGAGCAATGCACAGTTGCCAAGATAGCAAAGCAAAGCTGGCAGGCTAGGAAAACAAAGCTAGCCTTCTAGCAAAGCAAAACTAACTAGCTAGCAATGCAAATTAGCAAGCTCTAAACACTAAGCTAGCAAGCTAGCAAGGCAAAATTACAAGCTAGCAACGCAAAGCTAGCAAGCGAGAACGCAAATCTAGCAAGCTAGTAACGCAAAGCTACCAAGCTAGCAACGAAATACCAGCAAGATAGTAACGCAATGCTAGCAAGCTAGCAACACAAAGCTACCAAGCAAGCAACGCCAAGCTAGCAAGCTAACATCTCAAATCTTGCAAGCTAGCAACACAAAGATACCAAGCGAGGAACGCCAAACTATCAAGCTAGCAACGCAAAACTAGCAGAGCTAGCAACGGAAAGCTCGCAAGGTAGCAACGCAAATGTAGCAAGATAGCAACGGAAAGCTGGCAAGCTAACGACACAAAGCTGGCAAGCTAGCAACGCAAACTGGCAAGCTAGAAAAGCAAAGCTGGCAAGGTAGAAAACAAAGCTGGCAATCTAGCAACGCAAAGCTAGCAAACTAGAAACGCAAAGCTGGCAAGCTAGCAACGCAAACTGGCAAGCTAGAAAAGCAAAGCTGGCAAGGTAGAAAACAAAGCTGGCAATCTAGCAACGCAAAGCTAGCAAACTAGAAACGCAAAGCTGGCAAGCTAGCAACGCAAACTGGCAAGTTAGCAACGCAAATGTGGCAAGTTAGAAATGCAAATCTGGCAAGCTAAAACGCAAACCTGGCTAGATAGCAACGCAAAGCTTACAAGCGAACAACGCAAAGCTGTCAAGCTAAAAACGAAAATCTAGCAAGCTAGCATCGAAAATCTAGCAAACTAGCAAGCTAGAAACGGAAAGCTACCAAGCTAGCAACACAAAGCTATCAAGCTAACAACGCAAAGCTAGTAAGCTTGCAACGCAAATCTAGCAAGCTAGCAACGCAAATTTAGCAAGCTAGCAACGCAAAGGTAACAAGTTATCAACGAAAAGCTGGAAAGCTAGCAACGCAAAACTAGCAAGCTAGCAACGCAAAGCTACCAAGCTAGCAACGCAAGCTGGCAAGCTAGCAACTGTATGCTAGCATCTAGAAACCCAGACCTAGCAATCTAGCCATGCAAAGCTAGTAAGTAAGGAAGGCTAAAGCAGGCTAGCAAGCAAGAAAGCATAGCAAAACTAGCAAGTTAGCAACGGGAATCTAGCAATCTAGCAACGCAAAGCTAGCAAGCTAGGAACGAAAATCTATTAAGCTAGAAATGCAAAGCTAACAAGCTACCAACGTAAAGAATGCACGCTTGCAACTCAAAGCTGGCAAGCTATCATCGCAATGTTGGCAAGCTGGCAACGCACAGCTGGGTAGCTAGCAACGCACAGTTCGCAAGATAGCGACGCATAGCTGGCAAGATAGCAACCCAAAGCTAACAAGTTAGCAACGCAAATCTAGCAAATTATCAAGCAAGCAACTCAATGCTAACAAACTAGCAACGCCAAGCTAGCAAGTTAGCAACGCAATGCTAGCAATCTAGCAACGCAAAGCTAGAAGGCTAGCAACGCAAATCTAGCAAGCTAGCAACGAAAGCTTGCAAGCAAGAAATGAAAAAATAACAAGAAATGAAATAAAGCAAAGCTAGCAAGATAGCAACGCAATGCTAGTAAGCTTGCAATACAAAGCTAGCAAGCAAGCAACGCAAAGCTGGCAAACTAAAAACGCAAACACGGCAAGCTAACCACGCAAAGCTAGCAAGCTGGCAACGCATAGCTAGCTGGATAGCAACTCAAAATTAGCAAGCTAGCAACGCATATCTAGCAAGCTAGAAAGCTAACAACGCAAAGCTGGCAATCTAGAAAGGCAAAGCTGGAAAGCTAGCAACGCAAAGCTGGCAAGCAAGAAACGCAAAACTGGCAAGATGGCAACGCAAACCTAGCAAGCTAGCAACGAAAAGCTAGCTGGCTAGCATCTCAAAATTAGCAACATAGCAACGCATATCTAGCAAGCTAGCAAGGTAGCAGCGGAAAGCTTGCAAGCTAGCAACGCAAAGTTGGCAAGTTAGCAACGCAAAGCTGGCAAGCTAGAAAGGCATAGCTGGAAAGCTAACAAAGCAAAGCTGGCAATCTAGAAACTCAAAAAGGGCACGCTAGCAAAGCAAAGCTGGCATGCCAGCAACGCAAAGCTGGCAAGATAGCAATGCAAACCTAGCAAGCTAGGAAAGCAAAGCTAAGAAGATAGCAACGCAAAAGCTATCAAGCTAGCAACGCATATCGAATAATTTAGCAAGCTAGAAACGCAAAGCAAGCTAGCTAACAACCCAAGCCTAGAAACCTAGAAAAGCCAAGCTAGCAAGGTAAAAAAAGCAAACCTATCAAACTGTCAACGCAACGCTAGCAAGCTAGCAACGCAAGGCTATCAAGCTAGGAACGCAAATCTAGCAAGCTAGCAACGCAAACTGGCAAGCTAGCAACGCAAAGCTGGCAATCTAGCAACGCAAAGCTAGCAAGCTAGCAACGCAAAACTAGCAAGCGGGCAACGCAATGCTAGCAAGTTAGGAACTCAAAGCTACCAACCTAGCAACGCAAAACTACAAGCTTGCAACGCAAAGCAAGCAAGCTAGGAATGCAAAGATAACAAGCTAGCAAGGCCAAGCTACCCAGCTAGCAACGCAAGCTAGTACATTAGCAACGCAAAGCTAGAAAGTTACAACGCAAATCTAGCAATCTATGAAGCTAGCAACACAAAGCTAGCAAGCTAGCAACGCCAAGATAGCAAAGTAGCAACGCAAGGCTAACAAGCGAGCAACGCAATGTTAGCAAGCTAGCAACGCAAAGCTAGCACGCTAGCAACGGAAAACTAGTAAGCTAGCAACGAAATCTTGCAAGCAAGGAAGGCAATTCGAGCAAGCAAGCAAGCAACGTAAAGCTAGCAAGCTAGCAACGCAACGCTAGCAAGCTAGCAACTAAAAGCTACCAAGCTAGACACGCCAAGCTAGCAAGCTAGCAACAGAATGCTAGCAAGATAGCAACACACAACTATCTGGCTAGCACGCAAATCTAGCAATCTAGCAAGCTAGCAACACATATCTAGCAATGTAGCAAGCTAGCAACGCAAAGCTAGAAACTCTGAAGGCAAAACTAGCAAAGCTAACAACGAAAAGCTCGCAAGCTAGGAACGCAAATCTAGCAAGATAGCAAGCTAGTAACGGAAAGCTAGCAAGCTGGCAACGGAAAATTTGCAAGTTAGCAACGCAAAGCTGGCAAGTTAGCAACGCAAATGTGGCAAGTTAGAAATGCAAATCTGGCAAGCTAGAAACGCAAAGCTGTCTAGCTTGCAACGCAAAGCTTACAAGCTAGCAACGCAAAGGTAGGAAGTTATCAACGAAAAGCTGGAAAGCTAGCAACGCAAAATTAGCAAGCTAGCAACGCAAAGCTACCAAGCTAGCAACGCAAAGCTAGCAAGCTAGCAACGGTAATCTAGCAAGATAGAAACGCAAAACTAGCAAGCTAGCCATGCAAAGCTAATAAGTAAGAAAACGCTAAAGCAGGCTAGCAAGCAAGAAAGCAAAGCAAATCTAGCAAGATAGCAACGCAAACCTAGCAAGCTAGCAACGCAAAGCTAGCAATCTAGCAACGGAAATCTAGCAATCCAGCAACGCAAAGCTAGCAAGCTAGGAACGAAAAGCTAGCAAGCTCAATACGCAAATCTAGCAATCTACCAACGTAAAGATAGCAAGCTTGCAACTCAAAGC
>NW_019736432.1:0-49888 GCF_002891405.2 Cryptotermes secundus
ATACACGGTGCCAAATCCCAGAAGACTGCTTTCTTCAGGTTTTATTTTGGTTTCGTAGTTTCTTCTCAATGTTCTTGCAATTTTTGTCAACAATAATGTAAAAACACGGTGTTTTATTGGCGAATAGAACTTATTCTCATTATTCTCACTTAAATAACGCCCTCAAATTACATAAGAAGCGGCATATATGTTGTTTTGTCTTTCATACAAAAGTTAAAGAGTGTATTAGGAACACTGTACGTGTTACAAATTTATTGTCGCTTTTGCGATAGATGTACACGACTTAGGCAGAAATATATTACAGAAAAAAACGACAATATGCTAAGCTGCGTTATTAGCTTCTAAAGGGTTCTGATGATGGTGGATGACACACAGAATTAGTGGGTTTTTGGACTTTTTCCATCGTCCGGAATTCTAGGTCCCCTGATTGAGATTGTCTCTTTCTAAGGGGCCCGACTGAGTAGTTGTCTTCCTTTCTCACCTGAAGACGGAAACAACTTTATGTTCTTTATAACAATCATGCATTAATAACTGATGAAGTATGTTGTACTGTATATAGATATTTCGATTTTATCTCAATATTCGAGGTCCGAAATGGTTAAATGAATTGTATGGCAGAAAGTGCTGTTGTGTGAAACAGATGAAAAATTCTCATGCTCTTTCATGAACAGAGACAGATAAATCTATAGAATTACGTGTAATAGTAGGCATGAGTTTTGCAGATACTAAATCACATATATGTACTCTTACATGTCAGCTTGATACAACAAATTCATTCTACATGGGGCAGAACCTACTTTGTTCTGAACAGAATGTTTATTATTTTTCTAGATTCTTAGCAAAACATTCAGCGCCTCTTTCAACCAGCGCGTAGTAGCTCAGGATCCCTAGGGGAAACTGGAATTATGGCTAACTAAGCTGTCAGAGCCTCGTGGCACTCCATTCGGTCCCGAGATGGGAATGACAGCAACCAAACACGCGCGCCGAGAGTAAAAACGGAACCTTTGATCAAAGCCTTTAATTTCTGATAGAAAAGGCGACCCGAGAGAGCAAGCAAAACAGCCTGCATTCAGTTCCTTCAGCTCTCCCCCCCCCCCATGCTGCTCATCAGACCCATAACAGCACAAACGCTCCCATTTTAACACTTGCCCAAAACCTTCGGATACACATAGTTCAGATGCTGCACTTTGTGATAAAAAAAACATGAGATATTTCAGTCATGTTATGGTTTTGCTTCACATATAGAATACATATTTTCCCAGTTTTTTTGTACTTCCTCGTGTTACAAGGAAACGTTCAGTGTATCTTTTTCCCGGTAGTCAGTCTGTACACTGAAAAACATACTAAAATTTACTTATCTCTACGCAGTTGGTATAGCGACTGGCTATGGGCTGAACGACCGAGGGGTCGGAGTTCGAGTCCCGGTAGGGTAAAAAATTTTCACTTCTCCAATCGTCCAGACCGGCTCCGAGGCCCACCCAACCTCCTATACAATAGGTACTGGGAGTTCTTTCCCTGGGGTAAAGCGGCCCGGGCATGAAGCTGACCACTCACCTCCAACTAGTGCGGGGCTCAAGAATATGTGGATCTATACATTCACTCCCCATAAGTCTTCATGGCGTAGTGCTTAATTACTTAAGCACAGGAACAAATTTACCTTTTTATTTAATTCTATATATACCTAGGGGCACGCGGTAGCGTAATTAGTTGAGGCACTATGTTACAAGCCGAAGGTTATAGGATCGAATCGCGATGAGGCTATTCGATTTTTCAATTGACCTAATACTAGTACTTTCAGCCGCGCTATGGCCTTGGGGTCGACTCAGCCTCTAACAGAAATGAGTACCAGGAAATTTCCTGGGGAGTGCGGCCGCCGCATAAGGCTGACAACCTTATCGCCAACTGTGAGCCGACTCTCTAGAACAGCCGTGTCAAACATGCGGCCCCCATAACCACAAAGTGCGGCCCCTCAACTTTTAGGGCTCATTGATATTAAAATCGATATTAAAATTTTAGTAGAAATATTTTTTGTATAGACAATTTTCCAGCAGACCAGAAGACAAGAAAGAAGTCTCAGGCAGACATAAATTAGCAGGCTGCAGGAAACTCAATGTTTTGCTATTTCTAACATAATTTCTTGTGTTATCTCTCTTTTTACATATTGAAAAGTTGTTTGATACTTGTCAAGAATGGCATTCTCTTGCTTTTTAAAACTGTAAGATATGTGACTTTAGGTAATTATAATCAAATTATTCCTAAATAATAAACAGAATTAAATTTCCTTGTATCAAAATCTAATGTATATTTATATTTTGAAGTGCGGCCCTGGACTCTTATTTACAGGGCTGAGGTGGCCCTCTGTACAAGTTGAGTTTGACATGCCTGGTCTAGAATATGTGGGAGCCTCGACGTCTCACAACCCTATGGACCTTCACGGTCTGTTACAGGGACAGCTTTACATTTTTTGTGTATATGTACTTACTTATTGCTAATTTACGGACACTGTCAATAGTTTAGTTTATGTAGACTCGTATGGTAAGATGGTTAGTGATTAATAAGTTGGGAAGAATTTTGAAGGAAGCGGTAAATTTTAAAGTTGTCCCAGTGCTTATATAATGAAAAATGTACAATGGAGACATATGAAGGAATGGACGTATAGCGCCACCATTTTTGACCACGGCACTAGATGGATGTGAGTGGTCAGCTTCTCACCTCGGCCGCTTTACCCCCGGAGAAATACCCCCCCCCCCCCCCCCNAATTGGATAGGAGGCTTGTTTGTCCCCATAGCCGGTATGGACGCTTTGGAGAAGGGAAATATGTTTGTTCTGCTGGGATTCGAACCCCGGCCGTCCAACTTGTAGCCGGAAGCTATACAGACAGAGCTTTGGGAACATGGTCATTACTTAATTTGAGGCACTTTCTCGCAATTTGTCTGGCGGAACTGAGAAAAATGACGGAAAAGCCAGGAGATGGTCGGTCTGCGAGACTTGATTGAGTCCGGGATCTCCCAGTCAAGCAGAAACCGCGCTACCCACAGGCCTCGACGTACGGTAAGTTTATTCAAGAACTTCTGTAAAAAAATATATATGAGGTTTAACAAAGAGACGCCAAAATCGCTTACAGGAACAACGTCCTTGAATATTTGTCAGTCATTCATGGAGAAACATTTTGTAGCCTTGTGATCTATAGGGCAGTGTTGTATTCTGAACGTACAGTTTTCATCTCAAAAAGGTTTAGGGCTATTCTTCAATGAGTTTTCTTCATTCTTTCCAGGCGAAGGTTTGGATAATAGGATCTTACTGGAAATAGGCAATATCTGCCCTCTTTCCTGTCATTATCTACAAACCCATAGTCTTGCAATACATACAAACGCGCAAGGGAAGCCAGACATCAACAACTACACGTCAACGCATAAAGACAACGTTTTCCTTTCCCACAAGTGCTGAACTTTTAAAGTGAATAACTTTTAATAAGTTTTAATAAAATTATTGCACACAAGTGAAAAGTGCAACGGGTTGCTACAATATAATATAACTGCATTATAATATTTATAAATTTATTCGACAATATATAACCCCTGTACCGGACGCGAAGTTGCACGCATGGGTCTATACATTCACTCCCCAATAGCTTTCATGGAGTAATGCTTAATTAGTTAAGCACATGGACAACTATAAGTTACCTTCCAGTTGGTTCAAAAGTTGAACTGGAGAAACACAAGACACGCACATACAACCTAGTGATCTCTTAAGCCTTTTAAGGAATAATGATAAAAATGTGTCCAAATCCAGTAAAGTTTACATCCTAGAGGCGAATCGATGAAGTGGAACTGAAGGAAGGAGTGTCAGAAATTGTAAAAGAATACAAATTTTGGTTCTTTTTTGTGTAGGATACACACAGAATTACTCAAGCAACGAAATTTCGGGCGAAATAAACGTCCTTTAAGTCAGCTGCCAATAAGGGGATACGTGATCAAAGATGACAGTCGGCAAACACCGCTACGAAATCTCGATAGATGACTGCTATCATCTGAGGAAAGGTTGCGTAAACAGAGGGCGGATATTGCTGTTGTGCGAGGGGTTTTGACAGCACAAAAGGAAATGCGTTGCTTCTAAACGACCAACTGACCGCCAGAAAGAAATCCCATTTATTCAATCCAGCAGACTAAGACGTGTTGACGTACGCTCGAAAACCCTGCGTTCAAAGCAAAACGTGTTTGTTTATCCCATGAAGCAGGCCAAGCCCCAGTGACACCAACAGTTTTTATAAGATCTGCCTTTAGAATAGCCCGGTGCCTCACCTGTTACCGAACACATAGATTCAGTTGTGGGTACCTTATTTAACGGCGTTCTATCAACTGCAAGAGAAGACAATTTTGGCCTAAGTGAGAGGAAACAACAGGACAACGGAGCAAATTAAAGAATTTCTTTCGTAGCTTGTGTATTTTACAAATAGATGTTATACAGCGTAGGAATTGCGGTCACACGATAGCGTAATTGTTTGGGGCAATATGCTACAAGCTGGAAGGTCGCGGGTTCGATTTCCGATGAGGCCATTGGATTTTTCAATAGACCTAATCCTTCAACCGCACAATGCCCCTGGGATCGACTCAGCCTCTAAAAGAAATTAGTACCAGGAATTTTCCTATGGGTAAAGGGCCACCAGCACGTAATGCTAACAACTTTACCATCATCTGTGAGCCAATTTTCTAGAAAATGTGGGAGCCTCAACGTCTCACAACTCTAGGGCCTCCACGGCCTGTTAGAGGAATAGCGTTACCTTTACTTTTACATTTATCTTTTTCTTTTGTAGGAACTGAAGTTCTCACAGCGATTCTTAGGAAATGTTGTATCTTCTAAGATATTACGCCATTTAGACCTTGAAAATTAACTGACGTTTCGGAGACGACGTGAAGGAATTATAACAAGCAGCTCTGCTTGCTAACTGCTTCACGCTAGTTTCTTGATTGGCCTATTCATCGAACCTGAATATGGGAACGACATTTTTTCTCCGGAACGTGGTTTGACGCTCAGTGGATTACACTGCCTTATATTCCAAAATGCAGAACAACTGAACTACTAGACTGAGCAAATAAAACGCAACGAAATAGTCAGAACATGTAACACTTAATGACATAGATGTGCTTAAGTATATTAATCGAAACGTCTGAATGCAAGAGATCATTTCGGAGGTCTGCTTACGGATGTGATGACCATAAACAGAAACAGGGTGTGAGGGTGTGGAGTGTATTCAATTGGCTCAGTATATTTCGGGACCGAGGAAGTTGCTTCAAGAGGTAAAGGTTCCAATTTGTGTTCGGGAGGTGGCCGCTTTGAATCTCGGCCGGGGCACTAACTCTCTCGATTGAAGTTCTTTATGGATTTCATTAGTTCCCCTAGGAAAATACCGGGATAATGCCCTAAATTATACTTGTGCGTATAGATCCGTTTCTAAGCAGCGATCGCTAAACAAGCATCGAAATACCATTCGCTGCAGCAACAAATTTTAATAAGCTAGAATATATGACCGTTGCTAAAGAACGACTCGGTAAAAACGTTCCCACTGCAACGGATACGTGTGCAACAGATGAACTGTGTTCTCTATGTTGTCCGTGCAGAGATGTTATAAACAATGGACGAAGTTAGAATTTAGCCGGTTGCCAGTTGAAAATCAGGCTGTGTAGACAAAACTAGAAGGTTGGTGTGAAATAGTCGTCAGCCTGGGAGTTAGTTTTAACACAGCTGGAAGGGAGTCGCCATTCAGAGAGGACTTGGGCACGGAAGCAGAGGAATAGCCATTGTTGGAGCCGTTACCAGGTGACTACTAGTGAAGACACTTGCTGGCTGGAAAAGAGCGTGTATGTCAGTGATCTACAAAGTGTAGTCACGAGTTGTGAGTGTATACGTGGCCAATAAATCCTATATCCAAGCCAAAACACCGGCGGGAGCCACTCATACGCATGGCAACACCACAACAGCTTCATTCCCGTCCATTCCAGTTCAATATTTACTATTATTCAAGTATTCAACGCCATATAACAAATATATAAATGGAAAACGGGATCCAAATTCTCTGTACAACAAATGTGAATATGAGAGTTAGCTTATGAAGTGGAGTGGTGAAAGAAACATTGAAACTGGGAAGTGTTTCAGTCGTGTTTGTCAGTACAAATTTTCCTGGCTCTTACATCAAAGACCGTCATAATATTGTGTGTGTTTCAATAGAAATGTTGATAATGACGTCTCGAAAATCACACTTAAGGATTTATTTCGCCCATCTTTCCATCTGTGAAGACTGCAATGTTTAACATAAACTATTTTTAAGATAAAAGTAAGTAAAGGTATTCCTGTAACAGGCCGTGGAGGCCCATAGGCTTGTGAGATGTTGAGGTTCCCACATTTTCTAGACAATCGGCTCATGGATGGCGGCAAGGTTGTCAGTCCTACGCGCCGGCCGCTCTTTACCCCCAAGAATATTCCTGCTATTCATTTCTGTTAGAGGCTGAGACGACCCCAGGGTCATAGTGCGGCTGGAATGATTAGGTCAATCGAAAAAATCCAATGACTTCATCGGGACTTGAACCCGCGACCTTCCGGCTTGTAGCATAGTGCCTCAACCAACTACGCTACCTCGTGCCCCCTATTTTTAAGAAAATGAGCAATGATAATTATTCCTATCAGAAATAATGTCCTTCTGGCAGTTGCATCTTTCAATTCGAAATCGAGAGGGCAATATGAGTCTCCTCTCTCGAAGTCAGAGAACCGTGCAGTCAGTAATGGTGAGACATGAGGTCTGCTTCCGTTCATGTCACAACATGAAGCAGCGTGTAGTATTGTGTGGGTATGGCAGCTCCTATACTTTCGAGATTTTTATATGCCTTCCAAAAGCTATTTTGCATTGCATCCACTGTGACAGTAACGTTGTTATCCAGACCTGAATTAGGGGCCCTTAGAGACAGAGGCAGCCTCCTCACCCAATCCACCCTCTAGTCTCTCTCTCTCTCTCAGTAGATATTCGGTTACATGGCGGAGAAAGCAACAACGAACGCTTTTTAATCTGCCATTACGTCCTACCCAGCTAACATAACCTTATATAGATGCTGTCGACTCCTGTTTACATCTTCCTCTCCTTTTTATACTTAACATATATGTATAAAGTTTTTTCATCTTTACTTTGGAGGTATTTTTATACCACTCTAGGGTCCACACAATTTCAAATTCCATTTTCAAAGACACATATCTTTCCTCCTCGTGTTCCCCCTCCATTTTCCCTGATCTTTTCGTTTCTTTATCCTCCCAGCACTTTACAGTTCACCTCCCACCCCTTATGGTTGAGCATCATCTTACCTTACATCTTCTATCTCTGTATTTCCTTCCTCATCCCTTCCCTGTTGCGGTGCCATCAATATTTTCTTACATTGTAAGCCGAACTCCTATACCCTTTTCGATGGAGGAGTTTTCTTTTTAATGGCCTGTCCCCTACTCGATCATATACTTGCTCCTTGGGGAGCTTCAAGTAGAAAACAAGGTGAATGTTTATTTGGAGTAATATTACTTGTTTCTAGAGTTCATGAAGATGGGCTGAAATCCATTCCAGTTCTTTCCACTGGAGAGTGGGTATGCATCCCACAGAAATGATGTTAAGGGATTCTGAGGCGAAGCTGTTATTTCTTACTGGTATCGTGTTCTCGGCACTCAGAGTCGAAGATTTTCAGCGGTCAGCTCTAAAGTCTCCTTTCGTATGAAAATATTTCGGAAAAGGAATGTAGGTGGGCTCAAATTATGGGTGGGCTTAACCGATGTTTCAATTATGCTTATATGATCAATAGCAAAAAGACGAATTACGCCATACAATTGAAATAAAATAAGCTTCAAATGTCAATATGATAGGTTGAATCTAGCATTCTGTGCATGAAAATCAGTTTAACCGTGGGAAAAAGTTAAAAAAAAAAGCAAAAAAAAAAAAAGCTATCCCTGTGACAGGCCGTGAAGGCCCATAGGGTTGTGAGACGTTGAGGGTCCCACATTATCTAGACAATCGGCTTAGAGATGGCGGTAAGGTTGTCAGCCTTACGTGCCGGCCGCGTTATTTAATTATATCGTGGTACTCGAAAACTTATGAATATCAGACAAGAGAATTTTTATGATATAGTGCTTTCTGTTATTTGAACAGCAATATTCGACTCAAGAAACTAGCTGTCGTGCGCGAGGAATTCTTGAGTTAACTGAAATCTCACGGAGTTAATATTTAGTCATCCGTCATCCTCATCTTCCCGTAAAGAAACTACCACCATGAAGCGGAGTCTGTCTCAGGAAGCTTTTAGTTGCACACACTCTTAAGATATTCCTTACGTCTTGTGGATAGTGATGTGAATTCAAGGTACAAAATTAATCGAATGGCGTGATGTAATTGAGATCCTTCTCATTTTATATTAATGGCATTTCTGGTCTTAATGTCGGATAAAATACATTTCGTTATCATATTCACAAATTTCTTATTTGCTAGAGCAAGGACCAAATACATTTTACTTTGATTTAAGTTGATTTAAGATTAAGTTACTTTCCATTTAAGTTCATCGTATTTATATTGCTACTTTTTTTCCAAATATATGGGATTACAATCAAAATATCACGGATGTGTTTCAGCAACACATCCGTGATATGTCTAGACTAATCATTTGGATATACCAAAAACGATAACTCATACTGATAATAGGGTGCATTTGCTTTCTTTCTTCTCACTAATTTCCATTCAAGAAAGATCACCATACGGCCAACTTAAATACGTGTATTGTAACATATGAGGGGTTTGAATGACGAGTAATAGCGTGTTCTAGACTTGATGATTGGATTGGCTTGCTGTTACAATCTCTCTAATTCACAACTAATTACTGCGTTATCGCTAATCTATCCACTTCATAAATCACTAGGACATGCTCCATTCTCGTCCTTGTACTCTTCTGTACTCCTACAGACAACTGACTTCAATTCTCTTTCTCGTATTCTCTGTTGTACTCCGTTATACTCCGTTGTATTCCAATTCTCTTGGCTCTGTTGTTCATTCAAACGGTCTCCCTTATATATCCGCGGCACGGACCTCAGAGCACAGAAAACAGCCTCGGCGCGGATCTACAGAAAACACCAGTCTTCGTCACTTCTTCTATTGTTGTGGGACGTTACTGCGCACACGTAAGCTGCGTGTGTTCCGTAGCAAAGTTTGTACTCGTATCGTGACACCTTGTCGATTGTTCCGTGCCTGCATCACCTAGCAACAGCTGATGTTTACAGTGTCATCTCCCAACAACAGGTCTATGAGTCGCAATATATTTATGGGAATTCAAATTACATTTTCTTTGGGTTTTTATTCTTTAAGTAGAAACTATAAGAATTTGGCCCTGGACTGTACGAAGGGTTTGATCTCCTGCAGAGGCGTTCTTTTTTCGACGACAATCGACCTGTGTCAACATATTGCTCCTGGAATTAAAGAAAGTCGATTGAAGTGTGAATCTATTCCCCACTGCTGTGTGGTGCCTGGGTCTCAGGAAGCACAGAAATATACCTTTACATTTCTATAAAAATAATATCCATGTTGGTTAGGTACCAGAACGATGTCCATCCTGTACTTTACGCTTAGTCAGATTTCAATCACAGCTCTGCATTTTACACTTTTTTTAATCCTTATTAAGAAAGCCAGCAGGACTCCATGGTTGGCATATCAGAATATCCCGACAACATAAGCTACTAAACTATTTTCCATTCGAGGCTGTATTCCACGTTTCCAGTATTTGAACATCATAAATCAATACGCATAAAAGCCGCAACCACAGTGATTGGCAGCTTACATTTTCACCTGGGTTTATAAACGACAGTGTGCATACGAGAGGCTCACAGATGCTTAAGAAATACTGAAGTCTCAGATAACAAACTTTGGTATCACGAAGCCAGTTTTCCCTCTGCACCGTTTCATATTTCATGCTCCCTTTTTTAATATTATGCACTCCTGCCACTTCCTTCATCCTTGGCTTATCAATTCCCCGACCACCCCGCCCACAGCCTCGGTAGGACATCAATAGGTTACAATACGCTGGGGGGACAGTTGCTAGGTGCGTCGTGTTGATGGTATGGCTTTATGGGTCTGTTTGTGTGTGGGGAGTTGAGATGCCGAAGGGTAAATCGAGACTTGCCAGAGATATGCTCTAGAGCTCCAGAAGGATGCTGTGTAGGTGAGCTAGAGTGGCATAAAGCGAGATAGGATCTCACTAGTCAGAGTACTTTTATCGCTGAAGTGCATATATTGCGTACAGAATTCTTGTCCAATTTTATGTTCTGGAGAGGCTCACACGTAGATCTACCGTATGCATTTCCCATAATATGCATAGAATTCTGTCTGTAACAAACTAAATGCGAAGGTTTTATTCATGTTTAATATAAATTTAATATAAGACCGAAAATATTCACTTTGAAACCACGCGAAACATGAACAGTTAAGAATGTAAATGACACATGCAATGAGGGATGCTTCTGCTTAAAGCTTGAAATTGGTTTTCAAAGTGATGCTTGAATAAATACCAATAAATGCAATTCGAGGGGGGAGGGAGGTTTTCCTCGTTCAGTAAAGCGTCTGGCTATCGGCTGGACTGTCAAGGAACTGGGATTCGATTCCTGGCAAGGAAAAATTATTTCTCTTTTCCACAGCGCCCAGACTGGCTATAGGATCCATCCAGCCTCCTACACAACGGACATCAATATCCCTTTCCCCCGGAAAGTAAAGGGGCAGGAGCGTGAAGCTGTCCATTTACCTCCGTCTAATGCCGAGCTTAATTAATATTGAGCTATAACAGCACTTTCCCGCAGACGTCTTCCTGACGCGGTGCTTACTTAATTAAGCACAGAGATAATTTTGCCATTTACGTGATATTTGAGGTTTTGTTTTTCAATATTCCAACTTGGGAATTTTGTACTCTTGGCAATTACATTTCGGGCACAGCGCCTGCTTCTCTAAACCACAAACTGAGTTTCTCAGCTGTGCCAAAGTATTGCGGCCACCTTCATATGCAACCCATCCACCTTGCTTCAGAAGGGCAAGAATTCCATTAAAATGTGTAAGGGTAAAAATGTCGCGTTATTAGAGAAATTATAGGCCCGAATTGTATGTGCTTTATGGGTTATAACAGCAAAGTGACGAACCTGCTGCATTGTGATTGCACGATGGGGTGGAGGGCAGGGGTTGGAAAGATGGGATCACAGTATTTCAGAATTGATACGTCTTATTCTTGAAGACTGTAATCTGCGTATGTGTCTCTTGCACCAGATAACCCTCCTCATGAATGACTGCAATGACTGACATGCAATGCTTATAGGAATATTTCCACTCTATTTGCAACACTGTCATTATCTCATACTTCCTGAAGCTCCTAAGAGTTGTATTGTAACGGATTTGATCAACGCGTTACCAGGCAAAAGCTCTGTAAGCACGGTCCAACATGCAACAGTAGATGAGACGGTGTTTTCTATGTCGTCCGAGCCACCCCAAGTGCTGGTAAAGGACCAATGGACTCGCAGTCTGACACGACATGTGTTTTCTGTGTGGTCTGCGCCAGGCAGCCGTGCCGAGAGAATATAAGAAATTACGGGAATGAGAAATATTCCAAGGGAATAGCAGTTTGGCTAGTATAAGAATTAGAAGACATGGTGTGTGACGATATATGTGCTGTAGTACATCGATATTGGGAACGTGTAATTTAGTGAGACTTCTATAGTTGTGTTATAAATCCATTGCCTGGCAATGGATACTGAAGACTAGTGGAAATGGATTTAGAAGATTAGTGTGAAGTGATTGTAAATCGAGTAAATCAATAATAGTGTAATAACTGTTTGTACTTACGACATGTAAGTGGTTAATAAATCCAAGTACCAATCCGAACCCCGTCTTTAGTCACTGAAATACGTGACAGTGTGAAATTGGACATTCACTATGAAGATTACTATCTCTTGCTATGTGACATCCACCTCTGTCATACAACACGATGTCACATCCCAGGAGACCGCCATCTTCATAGTCAAGTCTAAAATAAGATATTTTTTCTTGTGAATGCAAAATAAGAACATAATTAAAATTATGCTGAAACCATAGTACTGAGAACATAAGTGAGATTAAGTAATTGTAGAATGGATAGCATTATATGATAAGGGAAGTAGTGGTCTATATGAGCTGTCTGATATTGTGAGGGCAGTGAAATGCATGAAAGAATTTTTTTTATCTGAAAGACATTTAACTCAAATGTGGTAGGTAAACCTCTTGAAAACCGTCCACATTCCAGAACTAAGAGAAGATAAAAGAATAAAATTAAAATGGATCTTGGATATGTAGTTTCTGAGGAATGAAAAATGGATATTTTCGATGAAGTAAAAATCATGCTTATGTCCTAGACTGTCGGCTAGAAAATCAGTTGGTTACAGGTAGTTAATTAGTTATTTGTTGTCAGAATAAAAATGTTTGTGAAACATATGCAGCAGAGAAAATGAAACCCATAATAACGATGAAGTGTTCAACTACGGACATACATGTATCTTGAAATAAGCCACGGTAGTAAGTTCAGTAATTATTACAGAGTTTATGATGATTTTCCATCTCATGTGATGCAATATTAACTCTGCAGCTGAAACAACATCGTTAAATAAATAATATAAACTCCGTCTCAAGTGCAAATAATATATTTTGTGTCTTTGATCTTGTAGGGGAGCAAGATCAAAGACACAAAATATATTGTTTGCACTTGAGACGGAGTTTATATAATTTATCGTATAGAGTGCAACAGGATGCTTAAATATAATATCGTTAAATAAATTAACCTATCAGTCATCATTCACTAACTTTGTTACACAGAATTACAGTTCATTTTAGAATGATACTGACATAAATATACGTTATTCGCTTTTATAGCTCTTTGGGTGTTAATTATGACTTTTTCAAGCTGAGACCTTGTTCTCCTCTAATTGGATGGCAGGAGTGGGAACGATTCGCCCTACAATTATTTTCATGTACTACATAAGGGCTTCATGAAGATTCTGAGGAAATCATGCGTGGTAATACGTGAGTGAGCGCGTAATGTGTGAGAAATCGCAAAAAAAGGAACTCTAAAGGAAATGAGAAAAGAAATAAAGAAATGAAAAAATAAAAAAGTTCTTCTGTAGTTTATATTTTCCACTATGGTGTTTACTGTTTAATTCTGAAATCTTCAGCTCCGTTCTTTCTAGGATACTCTACCTTACCACACTATACAAACCAACCCGCACCCTGATTAATAGATATTTGGATATAATTATCAAAATTATTACAGCATTTTTAAATCTGATAACTTTCCTCTATTTCCCAGTGATCTTTCGGTGCTCAGAGATCAACTTGAACGGAGACTGGCCTCTATTGCTCTTCTGGGTTTGTTTTCAATGAATATCAATGGCTGATATAAGGAGAGAAAGCAGACTCCTTGAGCCATTCGCATTGGTAGATGTGGCTGAACTACGAGATCCAAGGGTAAGCATATTCACCCGTATTGACATGACTTACTGTAGTCTCTGAGAACGTAATTAACTGTTACATATTCCCGTGCATATGGGCTCTTATTAGGCTATATGTTTGCTACCGAGAACCTTGTCTGCCCTTGGTCCCGCTCGAATGGGGTATTCTGTTGGCCTTATAGACCCCACCATCGCTACTTGCTACTGTACCCACTGCTCTAAGACCTCTAGCTGGATAATAATAACGCGCTGGAAATGTGGAAATGTTCGTTTAATACCAAGTTACTACCTCTTTCCCCATCGCCGCACGAAATGCATTGTACAGGGGTAATCAAAATATGGCCCTAAAATTTCAGAAATAGCTTCAATGGGAACAGTAATACATGATTCATATTTTTAGAGGTAAATTCTTTTATGTAGTCTACAGACAGTAGCTATTTCAAGGGTCTTTGCTGTTTGGTTCTATTTCTCTTCCTATGACATTAGGTCCATTCTCCATTATCACGAAAATTACATAAGCAAATGTCTGCTGAATATGCAAAGAAAAATCCCCTTGTATTTCATATAAAGTACTGTCACTTGTAGGGGGTGGTGTGACTAATAATTGTGGATTCTCTATTTGATGATTACGTTTATTTGACGTCACTATCACAATAACACTCGATTATAACAGTTCGCACATTCAACTCCTTCTGAATACCGAGTTCCTTCGTGCTTAGCTCTTTTTCCTTCTCGAAAGCACGTTAATTCCTGCTGGCTCACTTCCCCTTCTTCCGCGTTGTCATATTCTGGCCTTCTGTCTGAGTCTGAGTCTCATTTTACGACCGACGGTCCGTCGGCCAGCCTGTCTTGGCATAAAGCACCCATCTGGGGCTTGCGACCAAATCTTTATTATTGTTTGACAGTTGCGGTCTCACTTTTTGTGGGCGCCCTCTCTGACGAGAGGACGGGTCTGTCTTTTGTTTATGCTACTGGTCCTTGCCAGCGCAGTCTTTCTCGGGTCCGAGTCGAAGAGTTCATTTCTCCGTTGTTTCGAAAACGACCCCTTTGTTGCTGTGAGAACAAGTGTTTACCTAGCCGTTGTCATGAAAATCTCTCCGTCCTTGTGTTGCTTATGAAACTTCTATTTAGAAGTCGTTACCTATGCAATGTATTCATATGTTTCGTTTACAGATAAAACATCTGCAGTTCAATCACACCTTTAAGCTTTCAACACCAGCACATATTAACAAAGAAATTGAGAACACAATAATGCACGCGTACACAGGGTGAACATAATTGCTTGCTGGGCCCAATTTTCTATAATATCATTTTGTTGACCAAATTCAGGCTCTTGACTGACGAGTGAAATTTAGTGCACTGCAAGAAACAAAGGCTGAATCATTAAATTCAGCTATTAAAAACTAAAATATGTGAGATCATAAACATGTTTCAGTTTTCACCGATGTGATTTTGGAAGGTGATCCCTTGATGAATTAACTGGCTGTCAAGCAAAGAAACAGTGGTAGAGATCTGCAAATTCGCAGCTTCGTACTGAGATATTTCTTAATTATAGTATATTTTAATTGGACGCATAAGCAAAAAAATAATTTCTTATATTACAAGAAATTAACGAATATTTTCTCTCTCCTATTGTGTCTACTCGTTTCTAGTGACAAATGCAATGCAATTCTAAATTATTGTCGGAGTTTCCGTGACAAATAATTATTATCATAAAATTAGCAACCAGAATTACATTTGATTCTATAAGCTAATTAGCTGTAGTATTCTTCGTGACGTGGAGAGGGCTTATCCAGAGATAAGTCCTCGTTAACCCTCTCTCAGGTCGGCTGGCCAATTCCTTCTTAGTCTTCGTCCATTGTGTGGTTCCAGCAACGGTTGAAATATTACGTTCTTATGTCCTTCTATTTTGTTGAGGTAGGGGTATCTTGTGCTTTTCCCTTTTATGACTTCCTTCACTAGCGGCACTTTCAGGTCTTCATGGAGTGTTATATTGGAAACATACCATGGGGCGTTAGTAATCATACGTACGTAGTATCTTTGACATCTTTGGATTATGGAAATATTGGTTTTGCTAGCACATCCCCATATTTCCACTCCATATACTCAAATTGGTTTTTTATTGTTTTGTAAAGTAAGATTTTATTGTCTAATGAGAACTGGGAATTTCTTCCAATTAACCAATGCATATCCTTGATTTTTAAATCAACCTGTTTGCGTTTTTTAGTAATGTGTTCCTTCCAGGTTAGATGGTTGTCTAGATGAATACCTAAGTATTTTGTGCTGGGTGATTCAGGTATTTGTATGTTACTAAAGAAAACTGCAGGACATTGTTCTCTTCTTAGACTGAAGTTTCCTTGCACTGACTTGGTTTCGTAGATTTTTATTTTCCGTGTATTTGTCCACTCTTGTATTTGATTTAGATGATTTTGCAAAGTGAAGGTAGCTATTGCTGGATCTGTGTTGGCTGAGAGGATCACGGTATCATCCGCAATTGTGCCCATTGTTGTGTTGACATTGACTGGTAGGTCTGCTGTATACAGTAAATACAGTAGTGGGCCTAAAACACTGCCTTGTGGTACACCTGATTTTATTGCAAAATTGTTGGATATGCTATCATTGATTCGCGTTCTGAACTCTCTGCCATTTATATAGGATTTTAGTAAGTGGAAATAAGAGATGGGCAGATATTTTTTTATTTTGTACAGTAGTCCTGGATACCATACCTTATCAAAGGCTTGACTTGCATCGAGGAAGACCGATGTGCAGTATTCTTTATTTTCTATTGCTTGGTGTATTTTGTGTGTTATTCTGTGTATCTGCTGTACAGTGGAGTGGTTTTCTCTAAAACCAAATTGATGTGATGTTATCCATTCTTCTGTATTTGCGTCAGACTTTATTCTTTTTAAGAGAAGTCTTTCGAGGAGTTTAGATATGATGAGTAATAAACTTATAGGATGATAGGATGACACACTCTTAGGAATTTTGCCTGGTTTGGGGATCAGGATTATTTCTGCTGTTTTTAGCTGATTTTGTCAGTATTTATGTTTGAGAATAGCATTAAATATATATGTGAGAAGTACTAACCCTTTCTTGACATTTCTTTCAACATTATGGGATTCACTTCGTCAATGCCAGGTGCTTTTCTTGAATTTAGGAGCGCTATTTCGTTTTGAACTTCTTTAACTATAAACATTTTTATTTCTGGTATGATGCTGATATTTTCAGATATTTGTCTTTCTATTTCTTTATCAGCATGGTCATCATATGGTGTAAAGACTGTAGCAAGATATTCAACGAACATAGCTGCTTTTTCTTCATCACTTCCTACCCACAATGTTTGCGGCGCCATTTCATTACTTATAGGATGTATCTGTGTCTTGGGTTTTTAAAATGTTTGATGGGTTTCCAGATGGTATTGTGGTACTGTTGAGGCTGGTTATATACTTAGAGAAGGATCCTTCTCTTGCTTCTTTAATTTTACACTTCAGCTGTTACTTATATGGTTATATGTTGTTTTATCTATTGGTGCTTAACTTCTATGCCACCTTGCTCTTGCTCCTCTTTTCTCAGCTATGAGTTATTTAATTTCAATTGGAACGTTCATTGTGTTATTTTGGAAGGTGGTCTTAGGTGTAGCATCTTGGGTGACCTGTTTTATAGTGTTGATTAGAGAGGTTAGTGCGCTGTCAATTTCCATTGGGCTCTTGAGCCTCACATTTAGATTTGTATCTTCTTGTAGCTTCATCCTGCATTCTTCCAAATTTTTTTTTATTGTGCAGTTTACTTCTTGGTGTTTTGTGAATAGCATGACTACTGACAGTGGCTATGATTGGTGTGTGATCTGAAGAGAGATCTGAACTAGGTACCACATCAATGTATTCTGAAGAAATTCCATTAGTAAGGAAGAAGTCCAAGAGGTCAGGGGTTCTGTTGGGATCTGTTGGCCAGTATGTCGGCGTGCCTGTTGACAAGTGGAAATATTTTTGCTCTTGTAATGTTTTTGATAATCTTCTGCCTCTGGTCGTTTTTAGGCGAGATCCCCATAATGTGTTCTTGCTATTATAATCTCCGCCTGCTGCAAATTTTTGTCCCAGCGTTTGAAAGAAATCATTAAAGTTCTCTTTTTTGATGATAAATTTTGGTTGACAGTAAACTGCAACAAAAGTTAACTCGTATTGGGTCATCTTTACTTTTATCACCGTGGCCTGTAGGTGATTTAATTTGTACTTTGGGAGCTCGTAATGGTTAATAACTCTTTTTATTAATATAGCAGTTCCTTCATGTGCTGTAGTGTCGGGATGATTGGTAGAGTATGTTAAGTACTTTGGTATATTGAAGTAGGATCTATCAGTGAAATGTGTTTCACTTATCAGCATTATGTCTATGAAGTTGTGTTGAAGGAATATCTCTAGTTCATTTTTTTCTGCAGAAGGCCGTGAGCGTTCCATAGAGCAATTCTAAGGAATTTAATGGATTTTAGATATTAACGTTGATAGCATGTTTAATATCATGCTGTTTTGTCGGGTGAGTTTTTTGAACATTGCTTTAAATTCTTCAAGAAATTTGGTTAACAAATTAGTTGTGTTTGGGTCGTTAGTATTTTCCCTTGCTTCTCCTGGGTATATGATGTTTGGTTCTTGGTTTCTCTTCCCTTTAAGGGCCTCTGAACAACTGATTCCTGGTTGGCTTTGGGTTAGTGCTTTGTGTTGGATGTTTAGTCTGTTGTTAGCGTTATGTGGTTGTTTCAAGAAACTGTGATAATATTCACATCCTCTGTAATCAGCCGGATGTGTACCTCCACAGACTACACATTTTGCAGGCATGTTTTTAGATTTTTTGCAGCTCTGCGTGCTGTGCGACCCACCACATTTTACACATATATAAGGTTTGTTACAATATGATCTTGTATAACCATATTGTTGGCATCGCATGCACTGTGGGATTCCTTTAGCCTTTCTTGGAGGTTCTATTACAATTGTTTGGTTTTGTAGTCTTGCTAGTTTGTAGATTTCTTTGTTGTCAGTGGCAGGCTCTAGATCAACAAAAAATACGTTAAGTGGTTCTTTGGTCATCCGGCTTCTTGCATTTATGATGTTCCTTAATTTGTGTCCTTCTTTATTGAGGTATTGTTCAATTTATTGTAGGTTAGTTGAAAAATGTAGATGTTTAATAACTATCCCGAAGGCGCGATGTTCCTTCAGTTGGTATGTATGACGTATAATATTCTTTTCACGCATATAACGTACAAGTTTACGATAGGTGTCCGGAGTGTGAGAGTTAATTTTTATAGTGTTGTCTACTAAGGTTTTGTAGTGTACTGTTCTATTTCAACTATGCTACTCAGGTTATGTACCCTATCTTGATAGTTTGTTACCCCATATACAAATATTTCTGGATTTTATTCTCTATTACTTTGGTGGTGGTGTTTTCGTCATCTTCTATATTGACTATTGACTATTGACTATTGACTATATTTGTTTGTTAAGGTTATGTTTTGACTGATTGGCTGATTTACCTTCTTTCTTTTTGTGTTATTCACTTTCTGCCATGTGTTTTCGTTTGAATCCTGGATGGTAGCATCATCTTCACTAGTTGATGACATCCTATGATAGTGCTGTTTACTTTTTTTTGTTGTCTGTTGGGATGGTTTGGTCGGTTGCCTCAGGAACCGTTGCTGCAGATATCTGTTGTCATCACTCGTGCCAGGCTGACTCATTGGTTGATCGTTGCAATACTGCTGCATTTTCGCCTTATCAATTTGACTATTAGATAAGGTTTACAGCGGTCACCTCACTATAACTTTCACTATGAAGCACGTGCCTCACGGAGCGTTGTCCTATACTCGTCCGCTCTGCTCGGCCGTCTCGATAGAACTCCACAAATAATTTTCAAGTCGGAAAAAATGTAAAACTGCTTTTGAGGTATGAAAGTATTAACTAATCTCTTTTGAGTTACACTTCCATATTCCGTAAGCAGTTTTATTTTATTTTTATCGATTTGAAAATTAGAGGCACGGAAATCCCGTCAATAAAACTTTAAAGTATGTTATTTCATTAGCTAAACATAAATGTTGTCTATCAGCAATAATTTTTCTTTTATTCGCCTTCAAAAAAAAAAGAAGGAAGTTTCTGCGCCCCATCCTGTACAACTATTCGTCACACTGCATAGAGCTTCTTATATCAGGATGCTTTGAAGTTTAGCACGGCCATTCACAAATCCAAAAAACTCCTGCTCAAGTAGTGACACTTAACCACACGACTCGTATGAAGGAGAAGTTGCCGAATCTTCCAGGAGACAAGGTACTGCAGGCTAAGCGCAAGTCACGACAGACAGCACGTGTAAATAGGTCTAAACCTACATTCAGGGCTCATTTGAACAGAGCTGTAGCCGTTGCGTAGTTATCAAATATCGCGTATAAATCTGTACAACCCTAAATAGCCACATGTTTCTCCATTCCTACCATTGCAAGGGAAACAGAGCCGGCTGTTCTGTAGGGAGTATGGCTTGCTTCTGTTGAGGATAATAGAGTAGGTTTGGGCGTGAAGTTGTATTTCTCTCGTTGTCGGCAAGTTAATAAGGTCGACGCTCTATCGACATCAGCTGGGTTTAGCTGACTGTAGGAGAGGAACAGTGCTGTTAGTAGGTGGGGAAAACTTACATTCCCTAGACTTAAGGCTGACCACTATAACCAGCAGAAAATGTTAGGGGTTTTGTGGGCACACTAAGTCGGGGTGGATTAATTACGTAGTCCAAGGGAAGCCCCCCATCTTCCCGACTATAGCCCAACAACAATGCTCTCCGCTATCTAGGGGCATGGGGGAGATAGTAAGTAAGACCAAGTCCATATTCCATTTGTTATCAGCTAATAAACTGACTTTCATAATCACCAGCTACGTTCCCATGTAATACTATTACGGCCTTATAAACGCATTAAACGAAGGAGAATGGGTCATATCATACCGTGTACACACACACACACACACACATATATATATATATATATATGAGAGTAAGCCTACCTCTCCTGTCGTCCAGTTGCGTCTGTCTAACCTTATAGTACAGTCATGCACATAATGTTATACAAATACACAATCTCAGCCATATTCCTGAAGATATGCAAGTAACGAGAGGTAATGTCTATGCTTATATCTATTGTTATATTCCTCAAATAAAGGAAACTGTGGTGGTTTCGAAAACAAATACCTCCGAGCAACAACTAGAGTAAACCTACATAAAATTGTGATAGGTGAGAATCGAATTAGGCGCGGAACGTAATATTGAATGGGTCTTACAAGTTGTCCCTGTGCTCAACTAGTTAAGCACTACGCCATGAAGATGTTTATGGGAGTGAATGTACAGATCCATGTGTTCTTGACTAGGTAGTAATTGGAGGTAAGTGGTCAACTTCATGCACCGGCCGCTTTAACCCCGGTACCCGTTGTTTAGGAGGCTTGATGGACGACACAATTGGTGTGAATCAAATAGGGAGAAGAAATTTTTGCCTTTCGAACTCCGATTTCTTGACCGTCCAGCCCGTAGCTAGTCGCTATAGTGACGGCGCTAAAAAAAATACTAGCATATGTACGAATTGTAGAAAACCTCAAAAAAGTAATCCATTTCCAACTTCACTGCTTCATTGGGAAGATAATTCGAGAATTGATCTTGGAGACTGAAACGAAGCTAAGACGAAATAATTTCACTTTACCCCCTAGGTCTGCAGGTTCTTGGCTACGCTAGATGGTGACTTAGTATTCACCGATAAATTGAGATCAAAAAAGCCACTATATATGAAAAATCTGAGTGACAGCCATAGTGACTCAACATCTTGTTAGAGGATCACGCTGTTCTCTGTTTAACCAATCGAGATGTTTCTCTGAACTGGGAAGCCAAAACTAGACCATTTTATGATGCTACTTTTCCACAATAAACCGCGATAACTACAATTATAATTATATTTAATACTCTTAATTAATTTGTTTTGTACAAAATTTTATTTAATACAGTATATGTTGGGTCTCTGTGGTCCCGTGGTTAAAGTTTCTCCTACAGATCCAGGAACCCGTTCTACTAGATTTTTTCTGAGAAGCAGTGGGTCTGGAACGGGGTCCACTCAGCCTCGTGAGAATAATTGAGGAGCCATTTCAAGGAAATAGCGGCTCCGGTCTAGAAAACCGAACTTAACGGCCGTGGGGATTCGTTGCTCTGACCACGCGACACCCTCTATCGCCTAAAGTTGGGACTAAATTCACCGACAAGCGGCGGGCGCTCGGTCGGTATAGTTCGCTTGCAGACTAAAATCACGGAGTTCTTTTTTGTCTGTTGGCGCTTTCAATAGGTTTTAAACATTGACCCGCAGAGGTCTATTCTATCGTAATTTCCACAGCCCTGAATGAGCGACAGGAGGAGCCGAAAGTCTCGCTACAATATTTGACATTCCTGTTACTCGGAAGATTCGGATTCAAATCTTGACACCAAAACCTGCTATCTGGGCGGAGGCTTTAATGGTTTTCCTAAGTACTTCACTATGAGTGTCCAGATACTACATTAAATCATACAAATGCCGCCTCCTTGCTCGCCATTTCGAGTTTATAGCTCACTAATCATCCTGTAATTCGACAATATATGTACTTAGGATTAGGAAAAATGGTTAAATAAACAAAACAGAGTGTGGAATGTATTGGAGTGGAAGTAGGAAGAAATTTAACAGTTTTAGTGTCATGGTCTAACCGGCTTTGAAGTTCCTCATACCCAAAATTAGCCCGAATACAAACCGTGTTTCCTTTTCAATTGTTGCTACTTACAAAAGAGGGGTCACCTCATTTGCTGGCCCTTAAAAATGAATGTTGAAAAGGTGATTATGAGGAGTTATAATTGTTAATTCTGATGATATTGCTAAAAATAGATATAGTTATATTTCAGGTATTAAATTTTGAATTAATTTTATTGTAACGTGTTTCGTTACTGAAGACGCTGTTCGGATTGTTAGTTGGTTTGTTTAACAACCTACAAGTCCTGGCTACAATTAATTATAACAAAGTAACGGGTATTGACAAATTATACACCCTACAATATGATCTGTTCACTCTGTCTTCAGTAGGCTACACGTATTCACAGTACGGGAGCTATACAAGTCTCTCTGAATTACACACTCCCAATTACACAATTACACACACGTCCGGTTCTTCTTTCCGCGACTGCTGCTATACTCCAACTCGCTTCGTAGGCTACATTGCAGAAAACGTGCTGGACGACTGAGGGATCGGTGTTCGAGTCCCGGTAGGGTCAAGAATTTTCTCCTCTCCAAATCGTCCAGACCGGCTCTGGGGTTCACCCAACCTTCTATCCAATGGGTACCGGGAGCTCTTTCCCCCGGGGTAAGGCGGCCGAGGTGTGAAACTGACCACTCACCTCCACCTAGTGTCGAGGTCAAGAAAATGTGAATATATACATCCACTCCCCCCACACGCCTTCATGGCATAGTGCTTAATTCGTTGAGCACAGGACTTTACGTTTTTATTTCATTTTTACGAGGGACTAAGTTTTGAACGTAATAAGAAAACAACTGGCGATCTGAATGTAAAGCTATCCTTGTAAGAAGCTGTGGAGCCCTGTAGGGTTGTGAGACGTCGAGGCTCCCACATTTTCTAGACAATCGGCTCACAGATGACGGTGAGGTTGTCAGACTTACGCACCGGCTGCCCTTTACACCCAGGAAAATTCCTCGTACTCATTTCTGTTAGAGGCTGAGTCGACCCCATAGTGTAGGTGGAATGATTAGTTCAATTGAAAAATTCAATGACCTGATCGGTACTCGAACCCGAGACTTTCCGGCTTGTAGCATAGTACTTCAACCGCGTGCCCCTAAGAAAGCAATGGGGAACATATTTTAATATACACGTATTTTGAGGGTCGGGGAAACAGGAGGTGCCGAATGTGGCATGCTGAGTGCATGTTGCAGCAGAAGCTCCGTGCCAGACGACAATCATCTGCCACGGCGTTTTGAAATGTGTCACTTGCATTGATGCCACGTTGCTCATCCCCATGACGGCTCCAAATGAGTGGCTATTAAAAACTTAACTGTATTAATAAAAGCCTGACTAGAACAGAAGTGGATGCCGCGCTATTTTACGGACATGCATTTCACACTATGCTAAATACAGCGAATATTGAATTACGTTGTGGGTTGAAAAACGCTTTAAATTCTACGTGTATTATCAGAATCGACGTTTTCATCTATTTAATCAAGGTCTGCTTTTACGAATCTGGCGTCACTGATTATTACAATGGATAGGATGAAAATGTGATATGTGGTTTGTTTTATTTAAAAGCGTTAGCATATTCTGTAACAGGAACATTTAGTACTTGAGCAATATTTTCACATTTATTTGTTTCAAAATCATCACACGTGAAACAGACACCAACGGTCACAGTTGATTTGCCGAAGCTATTGCGTGCTACTGAATATCGTGTTATAGTGAATACACTGCTGCTTCACACTTCGGAGGTTCTGGGTTCGATTGTCTATTGGAACTAATCGAAATGAGATGCTTCATGATTATCCTAATTTGCTCCATTCACAGCTGCGATAGCAGTAAGAAAAGTAAAGTAAAGCTATCCCTGTAACAGGCCATGGAGGCTCATAGGGTTGTGAGATGTTGAGGTTCCCACATTTTCTAGACAATCGGATCACAGATGACGGTGAGGTTGTCAGCCTTACGCGCCGGCCGCCCTTTACATCCAAGAATATTCCTGGTACTCATTTCTGTTAGAGGCTGAGTCGACCCCAGAGCCATAGTGCGGCTGGAAGGATAAGGTCAATTGGAAAAAAAAAATCCAATGACTTCATCGGGACTTGAACCCGCGACCTTCCCGCTTGTAGCATAGTGCCTCAACCAACTACGCTACCTCGTCAGACTTTAAAATAGCTTCGGTTGCCTCTTTCCATATGCATATAAGTAACATTTATCTTACCACTCATCATTACATAGGCTTAATCAGAGAAAATTGTTGATCGTGGTTAAGGAATAAATTAATAATACTTAATTCTGTTTGTTTCCAATAGATTAATTCCCATGGAGCTGGGATAGATCAGTCGGTGTAGGGACGGGTCTACGGACTGGACGTCCATATTTCGATTCCAGGCAGTGGGACGAGATTTCTCTTTTCTCCACAACTTCCAGACCGGCTCTGGGGCCCACTCAACGTCCAATCAAATGGAAAGCAGGGAGCTCTTTCCCCAAGTTGGATCTATATCTCCACTCTCCTATACTTCTTCATGCAATGATGCTTAATTAGTTACGCACAGGGACAGCTTTGTTTTTAAAAGAATTGGCTACAAGTTACGAATGTAAGCCCACACCGTCATAAAAGAAATTCGTTGTTGTGTTTGATACTGGAAAAATTGAAAGTCAGATCGTGGGCGGTTGAATTCGGTATGAGTTGATTGCATCCACCGGATTCAAAAACACTTGCTCATACACGCACGCACATTTGTAACCACACTCACACATATGAACACACAGACAAACCATTTTATACCCCATTGGTCTGCAGTAGTCCCTTCCCACAACTTCCGCTTAATCGTTTTCAGGTCTCTTTCCGTTAGTATGACTTAAATTTACAAGCCTCTCCATGTTCTTTTCGTCGGTTTAAGGTAAGGTAAGGTGAATTTGTCCCTGTGCTCAACAAATTAAGCACTGCGCCATGAAGTCTTTTGGGGAAGTGGATGTATAGATCCACATTTTCTTGACCTCGGCAATAGCTGGAGGTAAGTGGTCAGCTTCACGCCCCTGCCTATTTATCCCCGGGCAAAGAGCTCCTGGTACCCATTGGCTAGGAGGTTGAGTGTACCCCACAGCCGGTCTGGACAATTTGGAGAAGAGAGAATTTTTTACCCTATCGGAACTCGAACTCTGACCCCTTAGTCGTCCAGCCCGTAACCAGTCGCTATACCGACTACGCTACCCCGCCTCATTTTAGTTGGTTTAAAGCTAATGAAAATGTACTCCGAAAATTTACAAATTTCATTAGTCTCTCAGCTGCGATTCTCTACAATTTTTCAGTCCAAAAATGAAGGTAGTTCAGTGGCTTAAATGGGTTCGTATTTCTGCGGATTCCACACGGGACAGTAATTCGAAGTCTTCCCTTTTCTGAATAGCTCAGCAACTGTTGGTATATTCATTTACCCAGTAACGAAAGCACCGAGTGCGAAATTACGTACCAGAAAAAAAAAGATATAACTTTATCAGTATTTCGGTTCTCGATATCTTGATGAATATTCTACCTGTGTTACCTTGACATCCCTCTAAGTAAAACGGAGAAGAGTGAACACTTTGTTGTTAGTCACTGTTCTGTGAATCGTGAGATCTGTCGTCTGACCCAAGTTGGTACGTCGAATCTCGACATGTTTCCTCACAACTTCCGTATAACTGGATAGTGCTGTCCTTCTTCCTGAGACAAGATTGTTAAAGGCTGAGTCGACTTCAGTCATACTGCGGCCGGAAGGGTTAGGTAAATTGAAAATATCCACTCCATCGAGAATCGAACCCACGACCTTCCGGCTTGTAGCATAGTGCCTCAACCAACTACGCTACCACTTTCTTCACTCATATGGGAACATGCATTTCGAAGAGATGGTCAATGTATAAAGTAAAAAGTAAAGGTATCCCTGTAACAGCCGTGGAGGCCCATAGGGTTGTGAGATGTTGAGGTTCCCACATTTCCTAGACAGCCCTACACGCCGGCTGCCCTTTACCCCCAAGAATATTCCTGGTACTCATTTCTGTTAGAGTTTGAGTCAACAGGGCCATAGTGCAACTGGAAGGATTAGGTCAATTTGAAAAAAATCCAATGACCTAATCGAGACTTGAATCCGCTACCTTCCGACTTGTAGCATAGTGCCTCAACAAACTGCGTTACCGCGTGTCTCGATGGTCAATGTATAGTCTTTTTAAAGCAATAAATCTGCTAAATTTCGGCAGTATTTTGAGATTAATTTCTCGTGCTGAAACAAGCCATGAGTAATACATTCTATCAAGTTTAATGTTACTGGAACTGAGCTAGTTTTAGCTTGAGCCCCGCCTCCTTTTCCGTTCCTGGCTGTTCATCTTACAGCTTGACATTTCCATGACGTGGTTGACGTATGAGCCACCCTTAATTCTAACACAACCTTCAGATTTTCACCACAACCATTCTCTCTCACTCTTCATACCCTAGCATCTTTCTCCTGGAGTTTTCACACCATAAAAAATACAACATTCTCCTATTTCTACTATGGCTCATGGCTCCCAACTGCCGAGCAGTTGCAACCTCCTCGACGCGGATTAAAGTCGTGTGTGTGTGTGTGTGTGTGTGTTGTGATGAGAAAATGGGTAATTTTACGACCTGCTGCAGCCTCACCTTCAAAACCCTCCTACTGCTTCAGCCAACACTACCCAAGATTCTAAAAACATTCAGCTACCATCTAGTGGCCCGTTTTCCTTCTACCGCCAACATCACCTCCCCCTAGTCCACGTCATCCTGTACCCCTCACCCCACCCTTTTCCGCCAACTCCGATGATAAACGACATACTCACCGTAATTGCCTCCTAAGTTATGGCTTATAGCGTATATGAAATATGGTATCGCTCCGTACGCAATTACTAGGGGGTTATTTATCTTCTGGCAGAGAGAATGAGGGAGGTAGATGGAGAGCAGAGGAGAAAAGGAGGCAAAAGGGAGACGGCTTTGCGTGGGGAGGAGGGTTAAAACACCTCCCTGCCTTTTACCCATTCATAGGAAACTACATTCACTCTCTCATCCCTTCTTCGTCTTCTTCTTCTTCTTCTTCGCTCGTCTGAGCAGGCAGGATGAAATATGACTGGTGTCGGTACCCATTGTGAGCAATATGGCATTTTGTTTCGACGAACTTTATGATGCATTCCGGGGCGGGCAACATGGCTAAGGATGGCGGGGGGGTTGCTTCCTTATGATGAACAGCTTCTGCTATAAAACAATGTAGGGTCTAGTCATAGAAGGAGGCACGTAAAGGGAGGTGAAAGGGAGGCAGTGCATAAATGAGGAATGGAAAAGAGGCAGAGCTAAGAAATGTGTTATACCCGTAGTATTGTTGTGTGATGTTACGACATGGTAATATATAGGTCACTATTCTGAATGCAACCCTCCCTCTGCCAACCCTACACTTCTGATTACACTTTATAAAGAAGATCATTACACTGAGGTTTCCAAACACAAAGAAGTATATCTGGTAAGTCTTGTTACCAATATTCCAAGTCATTTCATTTGTCTGCCATTGCGATATGCCAGCACACATATACAGCTTGTAAGTAGCAGTTTCTTTGCGCATGCTTTCCGAACTGCAATGTTATCAAAGGAAATCTATATAAGATGCACGCAGTAACGTAGTTTGCTTGAGACACTGTGCTACAAGCCGAAAGGTCGCGAATTCAATTCCCGATGAGGTGGATTTTTCAATTAGCTTATACTTCCAGCCACACTATGGCCCTAGGGTCGACTCAGCCTCTAACAGAAATGGGTACCAGGAATCTTCCTGGGGGATGAAGTGCGGCCGGCGCCATCTGTGAGCCGATTTTCTATAGAAACCCTACCCTATACAACCCTACGAGCCTTTACGTGTTGTTACAGGGATAGCTTTACCTTTATAACTTAATACTGTTTCAGAGTATTTCCTTCAGTTCCCGAGAATTAATTAATCAGTAGTATATAATATGTCAAATTGGGCTGTATTTTTCACTTTCCTTGCTTTATTATAGAAATGTCTACCAGCAGCAATAATTCCTCGGTCAGATGCAGTACTTCGGACATCAGCTCTTCTAAGTTGGAAGAGAAATAGCAAACTCCATGGACCAGCTTCTTCCTTGAGAAGCTAATAGTGTCTCAGACTGTCAAGAAATTACCACCTTTTATAGAACTCAAATGCCGTGTTCACAAGAGCGCACTACTCTTCCACATCCTGGGCTGGATGAATTCAATTCACACCCTCACTTTATGCTTAACAAATATCCAGTTTAATTTATCCTCCAATTTACAGTTATCTCTCCAAAGTGGAATCTTCCCTTCCGGTTTTCTGATTAAAATTTTAAACGCATTTCTAATCACACTCATTCTTGCTACATACAGAATCGGGCGGACGTATTGATGAGTGAACTGAAGTGATTATATCCTTAAATGTTTTCAATTAACAGATAGAAACTTACTAACTACTTGTGTTAAAAGGTCTGTACCTAATGTTGTACACCCTTAGATTAAGGATTTATAACGCTAGTTTCATGTACGCTCGAAGCTTTAATCTGTAAGAAAAACTTTCTGTATGTTGAGTTGTTTGTCTGCTTGTGACAGACATAACATATGCCATTGTGAATGATTCTTTTTATAAGTTCTGTTACCCAAGTAAAGTTTAAGTGAGAAGGAAATGCAGAGTTCTACTTTCTTCTATATAAAGCCAAATGAAAATCAACAGACGTTCCTGAGGAAATTGTCATCTCCATTTTCAGAACCGACCAATAAGCCAAGCAAGGAACCAGCATGAAGCGAATGTTGAGTTAGGAAAAGAGGTTTTTCTGTCATATTTGGAACCAGGTACCTCCCGAATTCAGGAATACTGGGGAGTTAGCACTGCACTACACAAATTTACTCGGTGTGACGAATTACAGAGTAATTACAGATTTTTTTATTTACTTTTCATTCTGTGAAATATTAATCACCTTACATGTGTAAGGTATATGATTAAATCATCAGTACCAGAGAGGTCAAGGCTACTGCTGATTCATATTAGGTGATATTTTGCGGAATACTCTATAGGTCGTCATGTTCTTCATCTATTTCTTTCAGAACTGGAAGACTGGAATTCGATTCTTTACAAGAACGGATGTACTATTTTTGTTGTCGCGTCCGAGTCGGCTCTAAGTTCCACCCAGTCACATATCCAATATACAAAGATATTAACTGATTTAATATTGTACGTACATATGTATTTCTCTTTTTGCTTAAGAGAATCAATTCAGATTTTACATGCCTAGTAGGGACTTTGTTTAGTTATTGTTTTCATACTCACCCATCCTACATACTGTAACGTATATTAGTGACTGTAGAAGAGGTTTGGATTGTTGAATGGATTTGTTGACCACTTACAGGTTGTAACTACAGATAACTATAACATTACTGTCGATTTCCACACTACAAATCACTCCACACTTACTGTTCTCAGTCTACTTCTACTAGCCTTTACTTGGTAACGGCTCTCAACAATGGCTATTCCTCAGTAATGCCTTCACTAGACGTTTCCTGGTAACGAATCTTAGCAATGTAGATTCTTAAGGTTCCGTTGTCCGTTCTGCACTACGCATTCACTCCCTCAAAACAACACGGTCGGTTGAGTCTTACGGCCTCGGAGCGGACCTACGGAAGACACCTGCCTACGTCACTCCTTCCGTTGTTGTGGGACGTCACCGCGCAAGAGTAAGCTGCGCGCGCTTCGTAGCAAAATTTGAACACCTCACGTATCGTGACATCTCCTCTATTGTTGCGTGTGGGCATTACCTAGCAACGGCTGATGTTTACAGAATAACCTCTTAGAAACTGGTCTGCACGCCACAATATTTACACCTTCAACAAAAGGTTCAAATCAGTGATCTCGATAGTTTATCAATTTGTTATTTGAGGTTTAATTCAATTGCTTCGTAAACTGTAACATTCCCAGCATTTCCATATGTCTACAGTTTACACCCCCTGACACTAATGTTTTGTATAAAAAAACGTCTGGTAGAATATGTAGAAATTCCGAGTCGCTCTGGTTCTATATTTGTAATATGAATCATTTTGAATAATTGCACATTTTCAAACTATACAGTGTAACAATCTGATACAACAAAATATTTCCAGATATAACTTGACAATGTTTTTGACTCAACGTTTCATGACATAAAATAAATCAAAGCGCTGTTATGTTTGTATGATGTTATATGTTGACTGTTGTGTTATTATTTGGAGTCCACAAACTGTAAACTAATTGCCGGCCTGGGCATTTTGTCTCTACAAATGACGACTATTAATCTTGTGCTAGGCTACACGGGTCGCTAGCTCCCACGTTATCATGACAGCCAACCCCTCTGTTTCGTTATAGATCGGATATTTCACTACACAATTCATGATTAACGAGTACGGTGCACTCGTCCAGACACGAGTCAATGATATTTGACAGTGAACGCTTCATAGAAGCTGCAGAGATGTGTGTGAGTGATGATGAGGTAACAAATGGCGTCATTAAGCATGGTGACTCTCCCGATACGTCAGCAGTCAGCACCTAATATAACTTCCAGAGGCCCAGGGGTGGACACAACCCAAAGCCTCTTCTTGCTCATATTTACTGAGTTACTTAACGCTGCTTGATTTAATAGGCAGGCTGTATAGAGTTTACTTCATATCGAACCATGAACCACCGAAGGAAAATTAGAAGTCGGAACCGCCACGCCACAATACTTCACTCGATATTATTTCTGCAAGAGTGGTATTCATCAAATGACAAATTTTATTTTATTAGGACCTGTAGTTGTTCCAGGTTAGCTCAGTGAGGGCTGGAAGGTCGGGGTTCAATTCTTTGCAAGGAGAAAGCTTTCCCATTACTCCGTAGCATCCAGATAGGCTGTGGGACTCACCTAGCCTTTGACCCAATGTGTGCCCTGGACTCTTTACACCGGTGTAAAGCGGTCAGGACGTGAAGTTGATCACTCACCTCCATCTGAAGCCTAGGTCAAGAATCGTAGAGCTATACCTCTACTTCTCTACACGTCTTCATGGTGTGGAGCTTAAATAATTAAGCACAAGACCAAAATTTACATTTTTACATTTAGGCCCTGTAGTATATACGTATCATCATCATCATCATCATCATCATCATCATCATCATCAGTATTCTGTCAAGACGACAGGTCCACAGTCTCTTTCAAAACAATTCCTCCACTTAATGCGATCTAGAGCTTTCTCCTTCAAATGACAGTATCCTCTTCTGTCCCCAAGGTCATCCAGCATCTTCTTACGTCTTCTTCCTCGTCTTCTTGTCACTTCTATCCGCCCATCTATCTTTCCTTCGATAACTTCTTTTAGAAAGCCGTTTCTCCGTAAAACATGACCAATCCAATTAGCCTTCAGTTTTCTTATATACGTATATGGAATATTTTATTGGTTATCCTTATTTACAATCTCCTGGTCTGTAGATGTATTTTATATATTGTAATCTTCTCCATAATGTATTCGTATATAACAGTTCCGTGGAATTATCGTGCCTAGCTTCCATTTTAACTGTATTACATAATAGTACGGAGCGTGGCATTAGCAGTCTGTAGCCCCCAGATTTCAGCGTAGCACCAACAGTATTTATACACCGCTTTGTATAAACCTAACACTAGAGAGAAAGACATCCGTGATAACACCCAGTATTTCATTCTCTCTACTTAGCTCCTTCACTCCCACCCCCCACTACTCTCCTCCTCTTCCTCAGGGAGCAATTGCAGATATTCCGCGCTTGTCCGTAATGGCGGCTGCAGTGTGTTAATATATCAATTAACTGGTATAAATTAGCAAGTGCAAGGGTTCGGGAAGTGTGGGTGGGTGAGAGCCTGGGCGGAAGAAGATGTGGCTAGTGGAGAGGGTTGAATAACCGTAAACTCAGGGCGTAATTGCAAGCACTCGAGCGTTATAAGTAAAAGCCTTCCCCCTCAGCCAGCCTAGGCTCCTACACCCATTTAAGCAGTGAAAGATATTGATAGTAGTTAACTTGCTAATCCTTTTAAGAAACTGGGAAGCTTTTCAGGAGCTGCTTGGGATAGAGGAGAAGGGGGGGGTGCAGCAGATTTTCTGACTTCTTCATGTAGACGCCTGAAACAGATGTACATCGTTATGCTTGTAGGCACTGAATGTGTTCCAAAGTCAGACATTCTTCTTATCATGGCCTAACACAGCGCCTTTATTGACTAGTATATTTCAAGTCGGTATGTGTTTTCAGGCGACAGAGTATCAGTAAAGCAAGTAAATGATTCCCTGTAACAGGACGGTGAGGGCCATAGGGATGTGAGATATTGAGGTTCCAAAAGTTTCTAGACAATTGGCTCATAGATGGCGGTAAGTTTGTCAGCCTTGCGCGCCGGTCGTCCTTTACCCCCAAGATATTCCAGGTACTCATTTCTGTTAGGGGTTGAGTCGACCCCAGGGCCATAGTCTGGCTGGAAGTATTAGGTAATTGAAAAAAATCCACCTCATCGGGATTCGATCCCGCTATCTTCCGGCTTGTAGCATAGTGCCTCGACCAACTACGTTACCTCGTGCCCCCGACAGAATATCAGTAGGGTAGTAGCGTAGTAGCGTATTAAAAATGAGTAGCCAACTACAGGACGAAACCTGAGCATTCCGCGCTCTTACCGGTAAATTGTAGGATCATCAAAGTTATCTCAAGTCATCAGAGGGACAGAATATAAAACGAAACTCCAGATAATGCATAAAATATTTCGTGAAAATATTTTCAACATTTATCCGTATATATTAAAACCTTAATTAAACTATTGCTGAAGAAACCACGTACTAGTTTTTGGTCTTATAATTAATTTCCTTTGTAGTTTAACCTTTCGAATACGTTTATCCTGTTCCTGGGTGTTGGCCATTATTTATTTTCGTGTCTTCAATTGTTTGATACTTCTTATCTTTCCTGTACCTCTTGTTTTTATCAGTCCGTTTAGTAAAGTCCCCTGATGTTGATTTAATATTTATGTGGGAATGTCGTGGAGCCAAAATAGATGTGTCCTGAGAGTGGGGGGAGGGGAGAAAATTCTCACCTTCTTCAGAGTTTGAAACCTGGAGATCAGTTCCATATTCATCCACCTGAGAGACTTCGATTTATATGTCTTGTAACTTCGCGAAGAAGATTTGCCTTCCGGTCACCAATTTGTCAGCTTTTTAGAGTGGGACAGCGCGAGGCATTCGATGGAATTTGATAAAATATAATGGCACAAGGATGTGGGAGCCAAGGAAATTTCCTCAGAACAAAAGCCTCTTTGATATGCATTAACGTTTATGTGCCTTCTGTGCCAGTGTTTTGTAGATAAGTGATTTATTGATGTTAAGGCGCTTAAGGTACTTAGGATGAAGTGACTGTCACTTGTAACAGCATTTCCATAAAGAAAATGATATAATCTGTTTATTCTTGGTCTCTAGCCACTTATTCAGAGGACAATTTCAGAAAATCCCTCACTTCCCATATCTCACTGTTATCCTATATAAGGTTGGCTTCTACTCTGAAAAAAAAAATCAACATTATAAATGAAAATTAACACAAGTTGAATTTATAGAAAAATATAACCTCTAGCAATTTGTAAGTTAATTTTAAGATCAAACATGCCTTACACTTTCAGACCTGCATGACCATCATTGCAGCCTTACTTGTTAAATAGGCGATTGCTTAGTGTGCATTCATTTCTAACAGTAATATTTGCATTTAAATTCCTTTAAAATTGAAAATGTATAGAGTACTTTCCTATGCACAAATTGCTCACAGAATGCACAATTTTGTTGACATGCTGACGTAAATTGTTGTTGGTTCTTTTTCTGTAGACTTCTTTGCAAAACATGACTCATAATGAAGAAAGCAGTCTTTTTGGATGTGGCACCGTGTAGATGTGGTGTTAACCGACGTTTCGGAGGAACGTATCGCCTCCATCTTCAGGGTAGAAGGAAAAATGAAAATCCGCACGAGAAGAGAGAGTGAGAACAGGTGAGAACCTGCTTTCTTCATAGCCACCGCTGTGAAAACCTCAAATCTTACATAATTCATTTTGTTGCTTCGTTGTCTGTTAATTCCTTGTTACGGTGTGCTGCGGTGTGCTATGTGCTGTAATTTTGTCAGTGTCTGGGGAAGGCATTTTATCCAAAGAATGGAGTTTCTAGCTGCTATGTGTTATACCTCATGGTTTTTATTACTTCGATATTAGGACAACTTGTGTTATTTGGGAAACACCTGCTTCATTTAAGGGACATCCGATGAAAGTGAGCAACATGTTTGTGAGTACTGCCACAGACAAACCCGCTCTCATAGACATTTCTATCGTTTTATGGGGGTCGCGAATTTTCGACTGCTCTCAGACTTGATTTTAGCTGCGTAGGAAAGAGTTCGAGTGAAGACAATTTAGCTTCATGACATTGCAAATGTAAAAGCAATAAAGGCCGGTCACGGTAGCCGAGCGGTCTAAGGCATGCACTGTCTTCGCTCGCTCGGAAGCCGGGATGGTGGGTTCGAATCCCACTCAGGGCATGGATGTTTGTGTGCGCTTTTCTGTGTTTGTCTACAGGTAGAGGCCTTGCGACGAGCTGATCACTCGCCCAAGGAGTCCTACCGTATGTGTAAGATCTAGAGAAACTGAAGTGAACGGAGTTCATGGAGGTAGGCCTAGGCCCACTGGGGCTATAGTGTCAGGGGGGGGGAAGGAATAAAGTACAGAACAAAATTTTGCAGAGCCGAACAAGAAAACTGATACCCAGTTACATGTTAAGCTGGGCATTGTAAGGTAAAGTTGTTCATGTGCTTAATTAATTTAGCACTGACACATGAAGTCATATGGAGGAGTGGATGTACAGATCCACATTTTCTTGAACTCGGCATTAGCTGGAGGTGAGTGATCTGCTTCACGCTCCAGCGCTTTACCTCCTACGAAAGAGGAAAGAAGGTTAGCTGGACCCCATAGCTGGTCTGGACGACGTGGAAAAGAGAAAATTCTTGACCCTGTCCGGACTCGAACTCCGATCCCTCGGTCTTCTAGCCAGTAGCCAGTCGCTATACCGACTACGCTATCCCGTCTCCTATATGCTGGGCAATGTAATGTGTGATATTACATTAGTAAACTTCTCTGGCAATTTTTCCCATCAGATCTATAAATACTCTATCCTTACCTCTTCTTCTACTGTCTACATAGTGTGTCCAGGTTCTGTTAGGACTGTGTTCATTAAAAATATAAGACGTGAATTATTTTCAGAGTTTCATTCTTTTTGTTCAAAATAGTCTCCTTCTGAATCAGTACATAACTGGAATCGACTGAAAAGTTTTCGAAAACAGTCACTATACTCCTTTTGTGGAATAAGATTTATAACTGCGGTAGATTCCCTTTGAATGTCCTGGATAGTGTCGTGTAGGTCCCCTTTCATCGCCTACTTAACTTTTGGGAACAACCAGAAATCTGCTGGAACCAAATCTGGCGAATACGGAGGATGATCAAGGACTATGATCCCTTTTCTGGCCAAAAAATCGTGTATATGTGAACCCAATGTCCTGACCCCAAATATCTTTTATTTTATTCTTCTCCTGCCCCCTCGTTTTTTCCAGAAGTCAACATAAAATAACAGTGCTGTACATCTGATTAGGCAGTTCAGTAGAACATTTCTTTCATGGCTATACATCACAATATAAGTTGGAAACTCTTTCCCGGTTTAACGAGGTTTGGATGTCCCCGGCGTCATATCGACTCTGATGTCAACTTATTTTGTCGACCTGAAGCCGGACGAGAGCGAGAGACGGGTTAAGTAATCAAGAGAAGCGAGTACGAGTATATCCACGCCCTGGGGACCAACAGGCGTAACACAGGCTTCAAGAAGAGGATCAGTTGCCGGCCGTAGTTGTTCCCCCTAGCTTTATATCGAAGTGAGAGACACTGCCTTCAAAGTGAAGAAAGATCGTTCGTTGGGCAATTCCCACACCGTCGCCCCAGGAAACCCCAACTTAATGTTGTTGTGGTGCAGTCGCTGTTTGCACTAGTGATCTAAGTGACCATCTGTCACTCGATCTGTTTGTGCCTCCACGTTAGGATCTCGCTATTGCAGTGAAGTTATCCGCTGTTATCCACACTTTGCTCAGACAAATGCTGGGGATACCTAGGTCCTTCGCAGTTTATAATTCATATTCATTGTGTCATTCTCCATTCGACGCAGCGAACACTGGCGCTTAATATACCTATATGCCACGCATTGTGGGCCGAAGCTCAATGAATGATGATTTCTTCTTCAGGCATTTCCTGACAAAAGGCCCTTAGTCAAGTTCATAAATAACTTTTGAAGTTATGGATCTTACAGTTAATTAGTAGCACTCCTTGGACGGGAGATCGACTCACAGCAAGGACCCTACCTGCACACGAAAAGAGAAATAACATATAAATGCGGACATAATTCCGTGTCTCTAACGGGATTCGAACCCACTATACCAGTGTTCGAGATATGGAAGACAGTAGATGAAGAAGGCAATTTAAAAGGTAGAAAGAAATAAAAGAGAAAGGAGGAAACAATTACTGAAGAAAGAAGCAAGAAATAAGGACCTGAAAATTAGTAAGGAGTAGAGTTTATAAAGTCCTCAGACTTCTGATGGAAAACATTTTTCAATGTACGTAAATTTATATTGAGCGTCTTACGGGGAACAAAATGTTTTCGAAATTAAGTGTCCAGAGCACATCATATACTGAATGCAGAGTCTGAAATTCATGAACTACTGTTGTACGAATATTCCAGATAGTTGCTGGAAACAACCCAGTCCAAGTGAAACACGTCTGGGCTTTCCTGAGCGGAACCTTGGTCTTGTGAATTTAGTGAAAGTGACGCGTATAAGCTTCAAAAAGCCGTGAATTACGAAGGGTTTAACTAGCACTTAGACCCAATTTTCTTTCTTTCTATATTTTTGTATGGGGAGGGGGGACCGCGTTATTTCCCTTCATTTTGTGGCAGGCCTATAGCGTACATTCCCTTTCCTCTGGATGCAAGACCACTCGTTATTGAATTCCCTAATTACAAATTCATTTTTCCATTAAGAGACAAGATGCTTTGGGAGGGGGGAAGAGAAATAAAAAAGCGTTAAAATGAGGGAAACCACTCCCATAGCGCTAGGGGAGTTCCTTGCAGCAGAAGTCGAATGGAACGTGTTTGTTTGAATGGTTTCACAAAGCTTTCTCCCATTTCTGTTGATCCCTCAAGCTTTCTTTTACCTTCCTTCAGGCAAGAAAAAATCCCTCTCTTTTTTTTTCACTTTTGGGAAAAATAAATAAGGCAATTTCCACGAGCGCCATGACTTCAAAAGAATCGTGCGAGAAAAATGCAGCTAGGAGAAAATAAATGAGATTGTGAATGCCTGACTGAACCATGGTATTTCGACCGTATTAAGAACGTCACTGCAAATTTCAAAGTCATTACTCAACACATTCTTGAATAAGTTTTCCCCCCGATTTTTTTCTCCTAACATTTCTCTCCGACGAGTTTAGTTGCCCTGGGGTTAGAGTGCAGATGACTGACTCAGATCATGGGTGAATTGTGCCCGTGTTGATAAATAACTACATACCAACTGCCTGTAAATTATAAAACGCTCTGTTTATTTGAGTGATAATTTTTTAAAATTCATTTAAGACCACTTCATTTTTGTGGAACCTTTTCTCATGGATCTGTATATTTATGGCTGAATGCGTTTTCTTATTTAACGTACTTACCTTTATTTTACATGAGGCACAAATTTTCTTGAAGCTAATTATCTAATAGGGTTTTCCCAAACTTTCAATTCGCTAATTCTTATGGTTTAGATATTTCTACGTATCTTTATGCTCTATAAATTTATTATCTACATATGCTGTTGATATCTGCTTAAAAAGTAAAAGTGAAAGAATAAAGTTATCCCTGTAACAGGCCGTGGAGATACGTGGGTTTGTGAGACGTACCACGTAGAGGCTACCACATTTTTTAGACAATCGGCTTACAGATGGCTGTGAAGTTGTTAGCCTTACTCGCCGACAGCCTTTAACCTCAAGAAAGATTAGTGATACTTATTTCTGTTAGAAACTGAGTCGACCTGAGGGTCATAGTGCGGCTGAAAGTATTAGTTGAATTAAAAAATGCAACGACCTCATAGGGAATCAAACTCGCAGCTTTCTGGCTTTTAGCATAGTGCCTCAACTAACTACACTACCGCGTATCCCATTTAAAGCAGTAAACACTTCTTAACTTGGCACCAAGCTGTCATTTCTGTTGGTCCTTTACTCATAGAAAACTGAGCAGAATTTTTGCTGCAGTGTAACCTCAAAACTTCACATTTCATAATAATTTTGCATTCTGATTACTGTGTGCTGCATAGAGATCCTCAGCATTTTCAGGTTTAAAATCGCGGCATTCCGATTCTACAGAACTAAATTAAAGATAACCCGAAAGTAACCGAGCGGTCTGAGGCATGTCTTCTCTCGCTCGGAAGCCAGGATCGTGGGCTCGAATCCCACACAAGGCATGGATGTTCGGTGTTTGTGTGTGTGTGTGTGCGCGCGTTTTTCAGTGTTCGTGTACAGGTAGAGGTCTTGTGACGAGCTGATCACCCGTCCAAGGAGTCCTACCGAATTTCTAAAATCTAGTAAACCGACCTGAAACGGAGAGCCCCATGGAGGTGAGCCAAGGCTCAAATTGGGGCTGTAGCCCCAAAGGGAAAAAAGTTAAAGATATATATACTAGTAGTCTCCTAAATTATCAGTTCGAACTCTACGTGTATTAGAAAAATATAAGAAATTAAAATTATCAATGAATAAAGAAATCAGTGTGGAAGTTGTGCTACTCGATAGTAACTTCAGTGTTTTTAAAACTGATGTAGGAAATGTAGAGGGAGTGCAAGATTACTGATGTTTCATTACGCTGTGTTAAATGTAAAGGCCAAGGGGTTATTAACATGTGAACAACTGTAAGTCCATAAGGCAATCAGATTCTGCAGATAAGTTGCACAGTACGGAGTAATAGAGAAGTCCCAGGTCTTCCTAACCCGCAGTGAAATATGCACAACAGCAGAGCTGATCTCGCACAGGTTTGTTATGTTACGAGGCAAAGATGCGGTGCACATGTGGGCATTCAGCGCTCATCTTGCGGCTGAGAGAATGCCCACAAGGTGTGCAGAGACTTCTTGAAGGCTGAGGCTATGTCGGGGAACCGAACCATTCAGATAGTCTCTAGATTGGAGCGCGAGATATACGTACAACTTATTATTAACCACGATACCGTCCGTTTGTGAAGGTATTAGATATCCGAGAAATATTTCGAAGTAAATACGCAATTGCTATTGTTTGGCAAGGTTTAGTTCAGTATTGGGAGGACTACTTTCTGTCACGCACCGTTCCGTATAACATTTCGAAATGCGCAATTTTTTTTTCCTTTTCCACCACAAGTAAGGAAATTGAACATTTTTATAAACTGCCATTTTATTTGTTTTCGACTTCAGAACGTTACTCACTCATGGTGCTGAGCCTATCTTGAGGAGCCGCAAATTGTGCAGCTACTCAAGAATTTCCCAGCATTTTATGGAACCCGAACGTTCATTACCATGTTCACAAGAACCTTCCACTGTTCCTATCCTGAGCCAGATCAATCCAATACATACTATCCCATCCTATCTCTCTAAGATCAGTTTTAATATTGTCCACCCAGCTACGCCTTGGTCTTCTAAGTGGTCTCCTTCCTTTTTGCTTTCCCGCTAATATCCTATATGCATTCCTCTTTTTCCGCATTCATGCTACATACCCTGCCCACCTCATCCTTCTTGACTTGATCATTCTAGTTTTACGTGGAGAACAGTACAAGTTATGGAGCTCCTCATTATGCAGTTTCCTCCAACCTCCTGTCACTTCATCTCTCTTCGGTCCAAATATTCTCCTCAGCAACCCTGTTCTGAAATACCCTCAGTGTATGATCCTCCCTTAATGTCAGAGACTAAGTTTCACATCCATACAGCACCACAGGCAACATTGCAGTTTTGTATATTCTGATTTCAATTTCAGAAAAAAAAAGTAACTTTAATAAATTCTAATGTGCTCAGATATCAGCTATCACGGTGGTGTGTTTGAATGCGTTGCCTTTTCTTCCACCTTAAAAGTTTTCATTTACGTCATATATGACAGTTTGGATATGTAAGTTTATACCACAGTCGTCGGAATATCTCAGTGATATGGTTTTACTATAATTGTTTAACATTGGCCATTTTTTCCTTTAGTTATATCAGAATTTTGTTTAAAAACCTGTAGTACATGTGGATATTTATGATATATAAGAGAGGGACATTGTATATGAGAATTATATTGCAGTTACTTTCATGCTGCAAGCTTTTCTATGCTTACGCTTCAAGTTATTCGGACGGGACAAGCAGAAGGAGTAACTTCGACTACCAGCAAGCGCTTTAACTAGTCATGTACTTGTCTTGTTTAATATGGGTTTAAAAGTAGAACAGAGACAACGCTAAACTGTTTTATACATGAACTGTAAACTACTTTAATTTGCGACTAATTCACCGTTGTTTTAAAACAAATTTCACGTAATGTAGACGTTACATCACGAATTCCAAATTGTCTGCTCTTCTACGCTTTCCTGTTTTCTTCTGTCAGGAGGGAGACATTGAGACCGACAGACATACAGACTTTGCTGATAGATGGGAAATAAGGGAGGACGCGACAGTCATTTATCATGTTCTTTCATCTGTTGGTACGAATAGAAGTGTTGGTCCTGTGGCCTCATTATCGCGACATCCTGGGGCATCATCTGTCACTGTCAGAGGATGCTCCGACTGCCGCTGTTGCTCTTGGGACAGACAAGACTTGTTTACGTATGCATGGCTCGCACTTCAGTGGCGGTTTCTCACTCTGTATTCAATTTGTCCATCAGTTAATTTCCGCTCGGCCGTATTAAGGGCTCCGGTTTCCCCTCGGCCGTATTAAGGGCCTCGGTTTCCCCTCGGTTCACAGAGTAAAGAGCAGGAAAAGAGAAATATGCAAATTATGCGGTAAGAAATCTTGAAAATCACCCCAATTCTTTGTTGAACAGTAAGTAATTTTAAATGTCTGTTAGGTTAGAATTACTTTTCACAGAAATTGTATATAGGACAGGGTTCACAAGTTCAAACCCACTACCAAGACTGCCGTCACACAGCAATAACCGTGACCACCTCTGTGGTCTAGTGGTTAGAGTTCCCGTGTTCATTTCCCGGCGCTACCAGATTTCCTGAGAAATAGTGGGTCTGCAACCTGGGCCACTCGGCCTCGTGAGGATAATTGAGGAGTTACCTGAACGGAAAAGTAGCGGCTCCGGTCTAGAAAACCGAGATTGACGGCCGTGGGGATCCTTTGCGCTAAACACATGACACCCTCTATCCGCAAAAGTTGACACTAACTTCGCTGACAAGCGGCGGTTGGTCGGTCGGTATAGTTCGCTTGCGGGCTAGAAGCCATGGAGTTTTTTTTGTTTGTTTTTAATTTCAAGTAGGCCCATTTTCGGTTTCCCGTTTATGTCCAATATTGGCAGGAGTCGAGATAGCTCAGTCGGTATGGCGACGGACGTCGGACTACAGGCTTGACGGCCCGGATTTAATCCCGGCAGTGCAAGATTTCTCTCTTTTCTACAAGATCAAGATGTGCTCTGGGGCCTACCCAGTCTCCTATCCAATGGATATCGGGGTCTTCTTCACAGGAGTTAAGCGTCAGGAGCGTGAAGCTGACCGCTCACATCTATCAAGTACCTAGATCAAGAAAGATGGAGACCTACCTCCACTCCCCTATATCTCTTAATGGTTTAGTGCTTAACTAATTAAACACAGGGACTTTACCTTTATTAACCAAATTTTGGCAACCACTACATTTCTTTTGCGCATCCGCGGTTTTAACTCGTAATTTCTGTACGCACCGAATTAATGAGAAAAGGTACTGGGCTAAGTTCATCCGAAACAATTTATCTAGCTTCAAAGGTTCCATTGCGGGGTGCCTTTATGACACTGCTTGTACTTATATTCTATGCATAACGTTTTTTATTATTTTTATATGTGTTTAGTGCAGAAATGTAAAACTTCTTCACTCGTGATGAGTAATGCTGACAGCTGCATGCCCTTAGTTTCAATGAGACATTACGTCATGCCAACAGCGGTATATTTCGGGCAAGCGCTGTAGGCCTGTGTCATGTGTGAAGATAAAGGCGTGTGAATCGTATAAAAAGTAAGTAAACTAAAAAAAAGTAAAAGTAAAGCTATCCCTGTAACAGGCCATGAAGGCCCATAGGGTTGTGAGACGTTGAGGGTCCCGCATTATCTAGACAATCGGCTCAAAGATGGCGGTAAGGTTGTCGGCCTTACGCGCCGTCTGCGCTTTACTCCCCAGGAAAATTATTTAATTAATTCCTGGTACTTATTTCTGTTAGGGGCTGAGTCGACCCCAGGGCCATAGTGCGGGTGGAAGGATTAGGTCAAATGAAAAAAAACCAATGACTCCATCGGGACTTGAACCCGCGACCTTCCCGTTTCTAAAGAATATGTTGTGTTTGTAATGCAAATGCTTCATAATAAGGTTTAATCTTGAAATGATGTCTTAAAGTTACCATAATGGTGAATAATGCTTACTCACGTAGCCCGTTTTTTCAACAATGGGTTCTAGTTCAGTACTGTACAATGACACAAATCTCTCATTCATAATGCATGTAGCCCCGTTACACAATTTCCACTTTCCTGTCATAGGTTAGTCTTCTAACGCTAAGATTAAGGCGATTGTGAAAATAAATGGTAGGATAGTGCAGCAGAACTTCAATTGCGAAGGCTATTCCATGCTAGAGTCCTACCGGAAACATTTGAAAGAAAATTTTTAAGTGTACACAACGTACACATAAGAGGCGCATTTCCCGGAAGAAATTAGAAATTCAGAACTTAAGACTACGATGAACTCCCCTAGTATTATAAACAAATATTAAATTCACTGTTGGGCTATGTTACTTACTCAAACGTGTGAGTAGACAAAATTGTGTATGACTCCTTAACAAATAAACAATCTGTGTTAAGGTTCAGTATTCAGTGTACTTAAATAACCTAAACAGATATTAAACATATAGGTGTATGTAAATTTTTTATATGTGCCTTAAAGTCATATTTTTTTAGAGAGCACCACATTAAAGGAATAAAACAAACACGATCCTAGGGCACTATATAATAACAGTTTTAATAACAGTTTTAAGGTTTTGTTAATCTGTTTGCGATCAGGGCTATTTCGATTACTGAATATGAAAGTTCGACAGTGCTGACCAGTAATCCTCACGAGATGCGTATATATATAAAATTGGCAAAGAACTGTGGGTGTCGTTGTATGAAGAGACAACCACTAGTTGAACTGTCCTATAGGATTTATTGCAGCTGCACAGTATACACAGACGGATAACAACAATAGTGAACTGCTTGAACACTGAACTAGAATTGTAGAACAGTAGAACTCTTAACTGTAACTCAGTGTATCTTCTTATGTAGCCTAGAGCCGGACATATAGAAAACGGTTACGTAATAGGTACTGCTGTTGCCAGACACCGTGTTTACAAGTTCCCTAGCAACCGCTGTTTACTAGCTTTTGCCTAGCAACCGTTGTTTACTCGTTGTTGCTAAGTAATGACGCTTGCGTTGTCACACTTGCTTGAATGTGGGCAGTTCCCACAGAACCATGGGAGTTACGTAATGAATGAGCTCAAGAAATTTGGATTTGAGGGTGTGAATTGCATTGAACAGTTTCTGGATTGTATCCATTACCAGTAGTTTGTGTTAGCTGTACTGAAACTGTGGTTCGTATTTCATAGAGAGAAAAAAGAGATAGGGAGAGAGAGAGAGACAGAGAGAAAGAATGCTGAAAAATACGTAGATTGGGAGTGACGCGACCTGCAAATTGAATTTAATAAAACATAAAGCGCTGCTTAAAGCGTTATTTGAGGAGACAGTTAAATACATACAAAACTGATATTTCATTTCTCATTTCGTTTTTGTCCTATAAATTGCGTCTATAACATAAATATATTTTTTTCCATCTTTGCAAGTCTATGGCGATTGAAATCAAAAGTTTTCACATGCTCGCACTTAGAGGAAATTCGTTTATAGGAAATAGACCGTATGTGGTGGTACGTACAGTGCTGTTTCATCGCCGTTGTTGTGGATAACCAATACAGTGTGCAAAACACAAGAAAAATAAAATACCACACGTGTTAGGTTTATGATTTCTAAGCACTTACCACAGAAATCCAATTTTTGGATTATAAAAAAATAAAGCTATCCCTGTAACAGGCCATGAAGGCCCATAAGGTTGTGAGACGTTGAGGGTCCCACATTATCTAGGCAATCGGCTCAAAGATGGCGGTAAGTTTGTCAACCTTACGCGCCGGCCGCGCTTTACTCCCAAGGAAAATTATTGAATTAATTCCTGGTACTTATTTCTGCCAGAGGCTGAGTCGATCTCAGGGCCATAGTGCGGCTGGAAGAATTAGGACAATTGAAAAAAATCCAATGACCTCATCGGGACTTGAACCCGCGACCTTCCGGCTTGTAGCATAGTGCCTCAACCAACTACGCTACTGCATACCCCTGCCTTAGAAATAAGGAATATGAATTATATATTCGACAGTTGAAAGGATAAGATAGCAAGTTCGTTTGTCTTCTTCACTACCACACTCGTTGCCCATTCCACTTTCCAGATGCTGACACGTTGCTGTACAGATAATCTGACAACATACGGCGTTATAATCAACGCTGTGTACATCGTAAAGAGAGGAAAGATAGGGAAACATTTAAAAAGTTTAGAGAAATTACGTATTTATTGATTATAGAAGACAACCTACACATGAACGACACCTGTATTGACACAACGCAATAATCGAAGCCTTGTACGGACTCTACACCAGATAGCAGCATACACCTCTACCCCGTTATGCATATAACAGATCCAGCACCATGGAATATTCGTACTACACAAACACCAGCCACCATACCGTTTGTGAGTATAGCCATAAAACACTGCACATTAAGTACAAATTAATATAGGACACGTAATATATTGTTGCCACATTACAGGAAACCAAAAATATCAAGAAAAATATACATATATCGCTGCCACAAAAATAAAACAGAACATAGAAAGAAATAACGTAGAGAAACACATAACACATAATTTTTAAGCCCCCGTTGGGAGAATCAGACTTGGTTTAAAGAAAAACTTTTTAGACTTAACACGATTTGCGCGCCAAGAAACATTAGAATACGGTGTAGCAATCTGTAGGAATCAGCATGTTCTAACGGATTATTAAACACCCGATTTACAAGAATATAAAGAATTCCATCTTCTGGGATGGGTCACCTGCTCATGTTGGTTCCTTGCTCTCTTATTTTTCTACCCTCAAGATGGAAGCGATAGGTTCCTACGAAACATTGGTTCACATAATAGCTACACGGCGCCACATCCGAGAAGACGGCATTCTTTATAGTCACCGCCGCGAAAACCTCAAATTTTACAAGTACGTGTACATACATTTCTTTTTTATTGCTAGTGGGATGGGGACTAAGTCCCTTGTACTGCGGCCACTTCTGGCCTACTGTACCAGCCCCAGATGATAGGTGAGGGTGATTGTGGAGCAATTGGTAGAATGAAGATTGGTAGGGGAAACCGAAGTACTCAGAGAAAACCTGCCCCAGCGCCACTTTGTCCACTATAAATCCCACTTGACCAGACCCGGGATCGAACCCGGGCCCCCGCGGTGGGAAGCCAGCGACTAACCGCTTGAGCTATGGCGCGGCCTGTGTATATACATTAATATAAATTTTAATGTAACATAGAACCAGTTTTGTATTAACGTCATCCTTATTGCCAGAACTGTACGTGTATTAAGAAATTTGACTAGTTAGATGACTAGCGTCAATTTGGCCAGATAAGATTTGCGAGTTACGTAGGTGGTTCCCCGCTCGGACTGGGGAAGCCCCTTCTCCACCTACACTATAGTTTCAAAGCGTTCAGTATTTAAATTCTATTGGTCACTGTTACTGCATGTGTAGACCCTGATGTTTGAATTGTACAAATTACATATATTTTTTTGTTTATCTTGTTAGAGCTATCTTCTCAGGAAATGCTTGGATTTAACAGTCTGTCTTGAAAACTAAGTGAGAAAAGACGTTGAAGTCTTGTGCTCCAATGCACTACAAAAATTATAAACATTAATTTTGGAATTTTGTACACAGAGATTGTGAAGTGGATGTTTTGTATGAATTAAACGTATATTCAGGAATCTCCATGTACTGTTTCACTAGTGAGCAGTGTTCGCATATCCGAGTCAGGCCCGTATGAAGCTCTGAGAGAGAACTCGTGCCTTACCGACCTGCAGATCCTGACCATTATTCAGCCAGAGGTGCAGCTAAACACGGTCAGTGGCGCCTAACTACAACCTTCACTCGCTCATTCATGGAGCTGAGCCCTTCTTCAGAAGCTGCCAATCGTGCAATTACTCAAGAACTTCCCAGCATTTTATGGAACCCGAAGGTTCATTACAGTGTTAACAAGAGCCCTCCACTGGTCCTTATCCTGAGCCACATTAATCCAATCCATACCATATCATACTATCTCTCTAAGATCCATTTTAATATTGTCCACCCACCTACGTCTTGGTCTTCCCAGTGGTCTCTTTCCTTCTGGCTTTCCCACCAATGTCCTATATGCATTCCTTTTCTCCCCCATTCGTGCTACATTCCCTGCCCATCTCATCCTCCTTGATTTGATTGTTCTAATTATACTTGGAGAAGAGTAAAAGTTATGAAGCTCCTCATTATGCAGTTTTCTCCAACCCCCTGTCACTTCATCTCTCTTCGGTCCAAATATTCCCCTCAACACCCTGTTCTCAAACACCCTCAGTGTATGTTCCTCCCTTAATGTCAGAGACCACCCTTACATTTCCTATCTTGTCGAAAGAGAAAGAGACTGGGGTACTACCTGACCTAGTACTAGTAGCTGCATGTTGTTGGGATGTGAGAGGAGGTAAGTCGGCGATCCTAGCTGTGACTACGACGATAACAAGAAGATGGTAGCATAGTCAACGAGAATCGACGACGGCGACAATATATACCTGATGATGGCCCTTCGTGGCCGAAACAAACAAACGAAACAAACTTCGTGGTTTTAGTCCGCAAGCGAACTATACCGACCGAGCGACCGCCGCTTGTCGGCGAAGTTAGTGGCAACTTTAGCGGATAGAGGGTGTCGCGTTGTCAGCGCAACGAGTCCCCACGCCCGTTAATTTCGGTTTTCTAGACCGGAGCCGCTATATCCTTGAAATAGATCCTCAATTATCCTCAAGGTTAAGTGGATCCCGTTCCAGACGCACTATTTCACAGAAATTCTGATAGCACTGGGAATCGAACCCGGACCTCGGGATCTGTAGCCAGGAACTCTGACCACTAGACCACAGAGGCGGTCCTTCGTCGCCTAAAAATATCTTAAATATACAAGGTGTGGCAATAAAGAAACCGGATTCATGCTCTANTATTGACTGGTTAGTTTTCTAACCAACAACGTAAAATTTTTACACATATCAAGTGCTCAAGTAAGGCAGCAGGATGCAATGTTATGTGCAGGTTTATTCATTAACTGTTGTGGATTCCGTCTAGTGCCATTTTCGTCTCCTGCTTCGTAATGGCGTCTTTCTTCAATGATTAGGCGATTTAGTGCCTCTGCCAACCTCAAAATCATATTTCCAGCAGCTTCTTGGCCATTCTCTCGATACCTGCCTCATATGATTACTGACAAGGAAGCCCCTCAAAGATATTACAACAATTTCGCTATGATACCTTCTTTCCTCTGCATTCATAATCATCTTTCTGCCTCATTCGATGCGCTACAGTTTAAATGGCGCTTCTAAAACCTGAACAATTTTAAATACGAAAAGTAGTTCTTCACCACCTCCTATGTTCCGCTTGGTATCTTATCCCTCATGCTCGTGTTTGACCCTCATAATTCTCCTGCAAGAAGCCTAACAGCGCAGTTGCTATATCAAAATCTAGGGACAATGCGTATTTAAAACTTTGGTAAAATTAAATTTGTAATGACATCAGTAAAAAGTACGTATGTTCGTCATATAACGAAAGGAAATACGGCGAGACCGTTAACCCAGTGGTACAGAGTTTGGGCTCATACTTGTGGGGGGGGGGTTCCTATCTAAGCTGGGAAAACGGCTACCTGACTGAGATTTCCCTTTGTTTTCCCGGTGGCTCAACAGAAATATTGGCGAGGCCACGAACGTTTCCTTCAAAATCTTCTCCAATTCATCTTTTATCTATCAACCCCTCATTCGGCGCTAGGTAGTCTACCCCTTATAGTGTCTAATAAACAACCAGTAAAAATAAGAGAAACAATCTTTTTCGTAAGATTTGAGGTATTCACGGCGGTTACTATTAAGAATGCTGTCTTCTGATATGTGGCGTCGTGTAGATATTGCGTAAACCAACGTTTCGGAGGAATGTATCACCTCCATCTTCAGGGTGAAAAAATCTGCGAGCGAGGAACCAGTGACTACAGTCACCTGCTCGCAAACTTTTATACAATGAAGATGGAGGTGATACTTTCCTCCGAAACATCGGTTTGTACAATATCTACACGGCCCCGCATCCCAGAAGACTACATTCTTCATAAACATTTTCGTTCAACTCTTTCAGTTAATTTTACATGTAATGACGTCTTTAGGCAATGTTACAGGTATTCAAAGAATTACAAGAAAAATAATATTTTTATAATATTTGAATGGACGAGCATTGCTTGTTCGTGTGTATATGTTTGCTTTTCATTCTCGTTGCTTAGAAAGAGAAAATAATTCCCAAAGTAAAGTAACAAAATATCTTACATAGAACCAAAGTTGACTACCGAAACCTGTATAATACGTTTCTAGAATCCATTTCCTTAGGAGCCAATAATTTGGCACTTTCAGTGCTTGGGACACTCAATCAATCACTCAAACGAGCGCTCTTGTTCCGAGACAGCTGGGGGAAATGATCCGATAAACACGTGTATCGTGGTGCACTCTGAACTGTCAACCATTTCCTCGGGACGAATGCAGCGGTAGCAGCAGCAGCAGCAGAGGAAGTGGAAATGATCCCGCGTTTCTATCATCAGATGTTCCACTGAGTGCAGCACAACATTAGACAGTGGCGGGTTTCGGCAGCGGAGGTTTGTGTCTGTTAGTCCTTCTGTCTACATGTCTTGTCTCCCAAGCCGCTTAACGGACCTAAATGAAGTTTTAATAACCAACTCTCTAGTATTTAAGGATATTTGGGAACAACGATAACAGATCGAAACCTGATTCAGGAGGAGATTAAGAGGCGATTGAACTCGGGTAATGCTTGCTACCATTCAGTCCAGAATCTTTTGTCTTCTCGTCTGTTGTCCAAAAACATAAAAATTAGAATATACAAAACTATACTTTGCCTGTGGTTCTGTATGGGTGTGAAACTTGGTCTCTGACATTAAGGGAGGAACATAGACTGAGGATGTTTGAGAACAGGGTGTTG
>NW_019736432.1:50378-54914 GCF_002891405.2 Cryptotermes secundus
CTTCGCTGCTCCTCATGTAGCCTCGATCGGACAATACAGAAAACGGCCACGTAATAAGCACCCTTGTTGCCTGGCGCTGTGTTGCTAGCAACGCTAGTGGTAGTAACCGCTGTTACTACCGTCGTCTCTCGCAATCCTGTTTACCCGGGCTGCCTAGCATCCCGCGGTACCCTTGGTGACGTCATCGCTGTTGACTCGCTTTGCATAGCGACCAGGATGCTAGGACTCGGCTAACTTCGGCTCACTTCGGCTTCACTCGGTGCATCACGGCTGGCGGGGGNATCCATAGCTCAACATGTCACACTGCTCCCTCCTTAAGTCTGTTCGTCTCGAATAGCCTAACGGTGCACCCCCGTTCCTTTTCCGTCCCGTAGCTGTGCTTGCGGTGTCTCCTGTTGTTTCGGCTACTCTTCTTGCAGCGACTATTCTTCGTCCGTCATGTCACAGTATTTAAGTCACGGATTTTTCATGCCAACTGAATGAAATGTTCTGCGGCAATCAGCCATACAGTTACTAATATTAATTTTATAATTACACTGCGAATTTTCCAGAAGGAGCTCATATCCATCTGGCATTGAATGACCCGATGAGATAGTAGCATTAGAACAAAAACCTGCCTTTATAACTGATCTTGTACCAAGTCTATATAATTCAAATTACAAAGACGTATGCTTTCAAGGACTGTTTTAATATTAAAATCAAAACTTCTTCTCGATTTTTACAAATGACTGATTTCGAAGGTAACTTATTTTAATTTTAATCTTCAATTAAATTGCCTGAAACCATTGAAATACACATTAAAACTTTTTACTGTACGTCATTAGTAGGGACCGGATTTTTATGCCTAATAATCCCTTAAATATGTATGCATTTATGCATGAAAATCTTCCGAAATATGCACTAAAATATGCACATAAAATTTATACCAAATATTAAAATTGATTTTACATTATTTTAAGACCACCAAATCAATGTTTAAGTTCATTTTATGTAATTACTGAATGATTCACATGCAATAAAAAGCCATACTTAAATATAAATCATGCAACAAAACCAACATATTTCATCACAAATTAAAAAACCAATGGTACTCACATTTAGCTCTCCAAACTTTCAACTTCTCTTCTGTTGCAGTTCACAATTACGAAATGGTTTAAGTTTTCCATAGTTAGTCGCCTATTATTGTCTCGTAAGATGTCCTTATAGCGAGAAAAACTTCTTTCTGCCTCACAGGAACTTAGAGGCGCATGTACAAAGCCGCTATTTGCTCTACTGTTAGTGATTTTTTACTTGGCAGTTCAGTACTTTTACAGGCTAAAATTTCTTCAATTTCACAACTTTGTTCATATCCTGGATTTTTTTAAAGAATGCTGTGTACTTTTCCTTTACTACTTCACCAACTCTTCCAGGAACCTAATTCAATTTGAAAACAGTGGTTTTGAACACACTTAACAACTGATATAAAGTAGTATTGCTATTGCTTGCCTCCAGTGAGGAAATGGCGGATGGAAGATGGGAGAAGTGAGCAGATATATAAGAAAGATTAGTTTCTAGTTCTGCGTTTTTTAGTACATCTTGGGCAATTTGAATTGATGCTGCACTTTTTGGATCAAATGTATTCACGATATTCCTAACTGTTTCTAAATTTTCGGTATAATAACTCGCTGTACATAGCCACGTGCCCCAGCGCGTTAAAATTGGTTCTGGCGGNTTTCGTCGATTGATACCCACACAAAATTATCTTGAATCTTATCTCTAATGCTTTCAATTGTAAGATCGTAACACTGCTTCACGTAATTTTTGCGCACAGTAGATTCATCCGGCACTTTGCACTGTGTATATTTCTCTATGAATTTTCTCAGAGTAGAATTGGTTAGTTTCCACAGCGGAATATCTGGCGCTAAAAAGGCTTCGCATAAATCGAAGGAAAACTGTGAAAAACTATTATTAGAAAATTAACTAAGCAATTTTTTAACAATAGCACTTTTCGTGGATTAATTTTAATAGTTTTTCACAACCAACTGTTTTCTCACACGCTCGGCAATAAAGAATTTCGTTATCCGTAATTATGATCTCTCCTTCGAACTCCCGCTGATACAGCTGTGATTTAGTTTTCTGACTTACTTTCACTTTCGGCATGACTACAGAAAGCTAAACAAACTTAACTACAGACTAGTCACCACTAATGTGAATGGCCCCCAGCTTCAAATGAAGAAGCGTAACGAACCTCATGGAGACTTTGGAAATTAATAAGTGAAGTCCCTTATCGGTTGAATAGTAATACGTTGATAGCGGCTACATGTGATCGCTTCCGACTAATCTCTTCGCGGCAACTTTGATGGTACGTGGATGAGGCAAGTTACGAATATAGGGACCGGGGAAGTCCCGTTCTTGGTATTGCATCAGAAACATGAATCATGACGAAATGTTGAGTCAAATATGCAACATATTCTAATGCGGAAAGGAAAAATTGTATACACACGTCCATGACTGAAAATTTGAATATAAAATTAAAAAATAGATACAAATATTTTTAAAGGATATATGCAGTATAAATAGAGACCTTCGAAAATATGATGCTTATTCATAAAAGAGGCAAAATATGCATTTATATGCACCATCAAACCATGTCCAAAATTTAAGAAACGGAGTAATTCATTCATATATCCAAACGAGCATACTTGCTGGTTGCAAGAAAGAAATATGCATTTGCATTAAAAGCCGGTCCCTAGTCACTAGATACAAACTGGATAAGGGAAAACGGAAGTCAGGTTCAGGCAGCAAGAAAATAATCTCTGACGAACTCGTGTTCTGGTTATTACTTCAATGAATGTAGCAAGAGGGGAGAAGACAAACGTAAAACTGTCCCTGCCCTCAGTGAGCTTGAGCCCTGCGCCTCCGAGACGCGGAATAGTGACGAGTATAGGAACTGACAGTCTTTACTTCGGTACTAGATGGAGCTGAGTTGAGATAGAGCTAAGAAGAGAGCATGTAGTAAGATTACTAGAACATAAACTTAATTAGAACATCTAGTATCGTCACGAAATTTCACAAAGTCTGCTTGACATGCAAAGAGAAAAATAAAACGAGGTTCGATTCGGCAGCATTCTTCTATATGCCCACACAGATCAAGATCCTAGTAATGGTAATTTATATGTCTTCAGGAAGGCTACCAGTAAGCTTCACCACGTCTGTCTCATTTCACTGAACCTCTAGACCAGAGTAAAAACGCGATATCCTACATGTTCGTGTTTTGGGTGTTACAAGTGTATCGGATTTCTCGACGGGTAAGATGAATTTAGATTCGAAACGTTTAAATAATCTACATTAGTGTTCTATATGTTCATGTAATTTTGTGGCCCCTCCTAAATGAGTTCACCGTAAAACAAGAAGGTTAATGAAATCTCATGCTATAACATTGCTCCATTTATTTGCTCAACTAGTAACTATAAAAACATGCAGTGCTGCGAGAAAAGTATTTGTTTTGATTCACATATCAATATTAAATATTCAGATGTCCTTGTATTGAATCTGAAGACAAACACGTGTGATATTCCAAGTAAGTTAGAAAGAACTGTTGTAACAAGGCATAAATTATATATATTATTTCTGTATTTCATTTTAAATATTTTGTCGCAATTTTGGTAAAAAGAAAAATGGCAGATGATTGTCCCTATATTTGATGTAGTGGACATTTATTAATTATAAATTATTATTATTTCATGTAGATCCTGATGGCACTGAAATTAATCTTGGGTACTTCGGAATAGCAATAAAGTTAATTAGAAGAAAGTGAAACGTTGCATTTCTAGGATTGTGTAGGTCTTTGGGTCACATGCTGACTCATCACTCTCGAACAGAGTAATCAATCAATAAGTAACAAAAGCGTGGGTTTGGAGACAAGAAAACAAGTTGTGTACAAGCCATTTACCGCTGACGTAAGATTCCTTTCATATCTTTGTCATCGACAAATGTTTAAAGAAATTTTCTAAGAAAGCTAGTGATATGCTTGTAGACCTCACAACAAAACCAATGTATGGTATTATTCTAGGAAAAGTTAGTTTCTGGAAAACGACATTGAAGTCTATGAAAACGTAGGACGCAGTATTTAACAAGAATAATGCCTCCACACAATAGCAATTTCCGGACTTTCACATATTCCCCATCATTCCTTCTTCACACTTGCTTTGGAGTGAATTTGTGGATTCCGTTCTTTGTATAAAGTATGTATTGCCACCAGTCTTAACCCTCGCTGTCAAGGTATGCAGAGGAACTTTAGAAGATTCTGTATTAAACTAATATCTCAATATTATATCTAGTTTTTATGTAGGTTATGAGTGCGCCTGTTTTTTAATTCGCTTAGTGGGGGGTGGAGTCCAACTGGGTCCACTCGGCACGGCGGCCACTGATTGGCCTATTGTAGCCGGTCCCGGGTGATTAAGATGATGGAGAATTTGGTGGAATGAAGATTGGCAGGGGAAACCGAAGTACTCGGAGAAAACCCGGCCCAGCGCCACTTTGTCCACCACAAATCCC
>NW_019736432.1:54925-99161 GCF_002891405.2 Cryptotermes secundus
ATATATATGTGAATTGATTATGGTAGGGTACCCATCTGTGTGTGGATGTGTCCTTCCATTGTATATCGTTTTCACACGCCAGTGTTAACTTGAGAAGAAAGTATGTGCAGTGAATGTTCCATCAGTCCCCATGCAACAACATGAACAAAAACATCAAAGGGACAAGTCACCTCGCAGACTCCGGCCGAGTTTTGCTGCTCTGAAGGTTGGGATACAGACAGTATAATAACATGGATACGATAGTAGAGTTATCCATTTCTGGTGTCAGATGAGCAGGGGAACATGAAAAGTCGGAGGGTGAGCTGCAACCTTCGATGATGGATGTCACAACGGTCAACAATGCCATGCATCTGTGACGGTGTACACATAGTCCCTGCTGTGAGGCTAGACACTCGTAGGTTCAGTGAAATTCTTCAGTGGGGTTATACGGAGTCATGGTGGCTAATTTGGCCTCATTTTCAAACGTCACTACCTTTACTTTGGATTGTAAAGAGAATCCCTCTTCCTTTCTTTATATTTTCATTCTCTTCTCCAGTCTTTCTCTTTTCCTCTCCTCATAGCGGAAGAAGAATTTATGAATGATATATGTTGAAACCTCCAAATGTCTTCTATTATAATCAATTAGTACTAGGAATGTCTAGTTTCACAAAATGATTATTAATTTAATATTAAATGAATATTTTTTCCTCAAATTTTATTTTATAAAATGAATATATTTTGCACAAATTTGTTAGGAAAATTATAACAAAAATTTTATTATCGTTTCTTACAATCCCACATACTACCTCTGTGATCTAGTGGTCAGAATTCCTGGCTACAGATCAAGATGTACAGGTTCGATTCCCGGTGCTACCAGATTTTTTTTGAGTAGTAGTGGGTCTGGAACGGGGTCCACTCAGCCTCATCAGGGAGATATTTCAAGGAAATATCGACTCCGGTCTAAAAAACCGAAAATTAACGGCCGTGGGGATTCTTTGCGCTGACCACGTGACACCCGCTAATCGCTGAAGTTGATGCTAACTTCTCCGACAAGCGGCGGTAGCTCAGTCGGTATAGTTCACTTGCGGACTAGAACCAGGGAGTTTGTTTTTTTGTTTGCTTCTTACAATCCCACACTTCAAGCACGACTACTGCTAAAGCATAAAAGGCAAAGTTTTCCTAAGCACCACGCCATGAATACGTACGGAAGAGTGAAGCTTTAGCTCTACGCATTCTTAACACCGTCTATGAATGGAAGTGGGTGGTCAGCTCTGCGCCCCGGCCGTTTTAGTCTACCCTCAGGGAAAGAAACCTTGGTGACCGTTGGATAGGTAAATTGTGGGCCGAAGAGGCGGTCTGGACATTTTCGCTACAGTTCCAAAACCAATTCTTTGGCCTGTAGTCTGCAAGCGAACTATACCGACCGAGTGACCGCCGCATGTCGGCGAAGTTAGTGCCAACTTTTGCGGATAGAGGGTGTCGCGTGGTCAGCGCAACTGATCCCCACGGCCGTTAATCTCTGTTTTCTAGACCGGTGCTACGGTTCCTATTTAGTAAATTAGGAAAAAAAAAACAACAATTTACAATTCTGTGCAGTGTAAATATCTCTGCATATTATCGACATGTATTTAAACTTCATGCCATCACTAAAATGGTTCTTAACGTGTCCAGGTTTGATGTCCGCTTATTCAAGCGACTGTCTGTGTGTATTAAAGTTCATTCGAAGGATCCAGTCTTTTGTGAATAGCCTGTATGTATTGGCATGTGCCAGAATTGAAGAATAAATTCCAAAAAATAATTTCCATTGAACGTCGTGTATTTACCTTGAATAAATAACCAGTATTTTACTTTAATTTTTAGGCCTGCATCGTTATGCTTTTGAACATAATTAAACATGTGATTAAGATCTAAAAGTTTGTGGGCGTGAAGATGTTAACATTAGTAAAATATTACGTGTCCAGACACCATTCGTTTTCTTGTTCTTATCTAAAACACAGTTCTGTTTATATTTCAAAACACAACGTTTCGGAGACTGGATTCTGTCTCCGTCTTTAGCTAAAACCTACTCAGTTGGATCCGACAGAATCCAGTATCGAAAACGTTGTTTTGAAAAAAAGAAGGATGATGGATAATGTCCAGGAACATAATATTTGTAAAAATGTGATTATTTGTGATAATTATATTTAATTCCACCCTTACGAACACTATCAAATCGCTGAAGTAGTAAAGGTAAAATAAGGCGCAATTATTCCCGTACTTAATTACTTAAGCTCTTGCCCTGAAGACGTAGGAGGTAGTGGAGGTTTGGTTCCACCATTCTTAACTTTGGCACTAGATGAAGGGTATTCTTAGTAAAGTTCAAAAGAAAATTAATGTACGCCTAATTGCGGTAGAAGGACCCATGTACGTCATACAGTGAAAATACTTAATTTAATAGGCCTATACCAATGTCACCAACATAAAATTATTATTGCAGTTCTTAAGCCACATCCTATTCATTCTGTTTCTGTGATATGGCATCGCACTGCGTTATACCTCTTTGCTGGTTTGTTTTACGACACTATCGATATCTCACACTACATATCGTCGAATGGGAGGATGATTGATGAATAATGAATTGGAAAGGAGTAAGAAGAAAACGATCCTTTCCTAATCGACGTAATACCCCGGAATTTGTCTGGAGGAACTTTGGAAAATCACGATAATGTTAGGATAGTATATGTGCAGCCGAGATTCGAACAGAGCCCATCTCCAGTACATGTCTATAGCGTCTCTGCTCCACTAATCTGTTCGGTATGCCGTACCGTATCTTGTAAGGTAGATAGATAATGGTTACGGAATTTTCTTGTTGCGTCAGGTACTTATACGACATGTTGCATTTTGTGTTAGGGCGCTCTCACTTGCAGCTGTGGCACACGCTTTGGTTCGAGACAATAAAGTAAGTCATGAATGAACACGCCCACTAACGACTGCAGATGTAGACAAAAGGCCACGCCTATCTATAATAGGCGTGGTCGCACTTGTGAACCGCTCCTCCCAACCACCAACTACCCGACGATAATAGTCGATAGCTACTGACGTCACAGCTCCTCTAATAATGCTTCCCTCCCACTACAAGATAGTTGGCCTCCCTCCTTGTACCTGCTCGCAGGCACACCAACGCTAATTTTAGATAAGGTACACATCAAACAGTACAGCCTGTTGTACATTTCCATCACTCAATCTGATTAACAGAACTTCTCAGTCTACAGTACTTATTCAGGATCTAGGTCTAGCAATGGAACATGGCAGTTGATCAGATGTTGAAAACACGGACGCTATACAGAACGTAACTACTAACAGGTCAAATTGTTCTTGAAGACATGTGGGGGAGTGAATGTATAGGTCCACGTTTTCTTGACCTCGGCACTAGTTGGAGGTTAGTGGTCAGCTTCACGCCCCGACTGCTTTACCCCGAGGGAAAGATCCCCCGGTACCCGTTGGATAGGAGCCTGGGTGGGACCCAGAGCTGATCTGGACGACATGGAGAAGTGAAAACTTCTTGCCCCACCGGGACTCGAACTCAGAACCCCTTGGTTTTCTAGCCTGTTGCGAGTCGCTATACCTGCTGCGCTACCCCGAGCTACTACCAGCATTAAATGCAGACAGTTGCCTTTCTGTGACTTGATTATTACATCATTTAAGAATAACAAAAAGAAATATCATTGTACTGGAACTGCGACATGTAGGCCTAACTGAAATCAAAAGCAGAGGACGATTTTAGAAAACAGTCACTCATTTCCATAACAATTAGAACTGAGGAACATGGTGGAAAGAGGACCTCGTAGGACGCGGATGAATGGATGCCGATGAAATTGGATATAGGGACATTCAAGTTTCTCAGAATCGACAATAGTGACAGATTTCTGTATTTACACCATTGTTATTGCAAATTTTATTATAATATGGGATTAAACAGTTCAGCACTAGGTTATTCGAAAAACATATTTCGTAAGGGGTTAACTGAAAATATAGTCATTTGCCTGAAAACGGTTTGGGAGGGATAAATCCTGTTATTTATAGACATAATTGTAAACAGGCCTGAAGCAGTTGCAACAATTCATATACATGGAAATTAATCATTTCCAACAAAGTTACACAAGTATGTATTACTGAAAATAGTCGTACAGGCAAAACTTCTGTCTTTCCTCCTTTACATGCACCCCACATTTTCTCCTCACGTGAGAACTTCAAGAAAAATGCCACGAAGAACAAAACACATGAATTTTAGAGGTTTTTCAAAAGAAGAAGTAGAAGCTACAAAAGAAGAAAGGTAGAGCTATCCCTGTAACAGGCCATGGAAGCCCAGAGGATTGTAAGACGTTGAGGCTCCCACACTTTCTAGTCACTCAGGTCACAGATGGCGGTGAGGTTCTCAGCCTCACCCGCCGGCCACCCTTTACTCCTAGGAAGATTCCTGTACTCATTTGTGTTAGAGGCTGAGTTGACCATAGGGCAATAGTGCGGCTGGAAGGATTAGGTCAATTGAAAAATCCAATGACCCTATAGGAAATCTAACCCGCGGCCTTCCGGCTTGAAGTATAGTGCCTCAACCAACGATGCTACCGAGTACCGCCTTAAAAGTATAAATATTTGCTTTAAATAATTTATTACATATCTGTGTACATTTAATTGAATATATTACTAGCAACATTTTGAAGTTCGATGCATATTTTGTAGAAAACTTCTGACAAATTTTAACGTTTATAAGAACACGGCATTTATCAGAACAAAGTCAACTAAGACAATGTTTAGGGCCATAATAAACCGAGCTCAGCATGCGCTTTATGGTAACATATCAAAAAAGTTGATATAGTCACAATTCCTATTTGATTACCTATTTTCATATTGTTGTAATTTTTCCGTTATATTTCCCAAATACGTAGGGTAAGTGGGAGCGTAGTTGGTTGAGGCTCTATGTTACAAGCCGGAAGGTCGCGGGTTCTAGTACCGATGAGGTAGAATTTTTTTCAATTTACCTAATCCTTCCAGCCTCACCATGGCCCTGGGGTCAACTCAGCCTCTAGCAGAAATGACTACCAGTAATCTTCCTGGGGTAAAGGTCAGCCGGCGCATAAGGCTGACAACCTCACCGCCATCTTTGAGCCGATTGCGTAGATAATGTGGGACCCTCAACGTCTCACAACCCTATGGGCCTCCACGGCCTGTTACAGGGAGAGCTTTACCTTATATATTTTCCGAAATACGCATTAATAACCAGCAGGTCTAATTATTTCTTAACAATTTTCAAATGGAATATCATTAAGAGACATGTTTCCAGCTCCCAAGCTGGCAAGATAGTGATGTCAGTATTGTAGATGACAAGGAACCAAAAGTGAATTATCAATATGCAGTTATCACCAACGCCAAGTATACCAGTATAATGAATTATCATATAACTCGATCAGTTATCTGCCTAACAGCCTAATGCCCACGATTGAATTTGGAGGGCTGGAAAGACGCATGCAGATCGTTAAGGAGAACTCCTTTTTAGGGGAACAGCAGCAGCTGTCTCAGAAACTTGGTATCTAGATCACGGGTACCAACATAGGAACGAAATCCGCAAAAGCACAGTTCGTTACAATGATCCCAGTGTTAATATCTTGTTTACTGATGTGGACATTTGCGAGAACAGCACTGAAAGTATTGAAGACGGTCGTATAGTGTACGAAAGTGAATAATATTTGTCACGATTTTATTAATTTCACTATCATTTTAAGTACTCAATAAGTAAGTGATACCTAAGGGCGGCCGTACACCAACTGCGTCAAGACAAGCATCAAGACATGAGACAAAAGATGCAGTCTTGCTTCATTCCTTCATTAAGCGTCATGACTCAGACCGGTGTGTGGCAGTTTTCATAATCTCATTCGTTTCAACTGTGCTCCTTTCTTTGCGTAATGTCTCAGATATCGTGTCTTGACTGCTATATGTCTTGACGTATGCCGGTGTGCGTCCTACCTAAAAGGGAAGGCAAAAATAATAGGACCTCTGAAGAATTGCCAGTATCAGCAGCAATGTAAGTAACTTGAGCAACAACACGGAAGCATCCACAAGATAAGAACGCAATGAAATTTCTGTGAGGTTTTGCTGGATGTACATTTTGAGAAAATCAACTTAAAATGCGTATTTGGCAGTTATGAAACACATTAAATTTAAATAGTAAAAATTGTAGACAAAGGTGGACGTAACATTTATGGTCAGTTGAAAACTGTCGAATTCTAACAAGCCTGTCAATATAGTCTGTATGGAAATGCCTGAAGTCCTATGGAAAAGTGGTTTCATCATATGTAGGCTGTATGATGGCCGAAACTCACATATACAGTCTGTACTATGAAGTTGACATTTGTAACGTTTTCATAATCAGAACATCTTTACTAGAAACATTATAATCTGGTTCTAAAACGGATTTTTATTGGAGAATGAAGAGTTAAATATTGTTTAACGAAGCTGTGTCGCCTGTCGAAATTGAAGGATTAAACCAGAAGGTGAGATAAAAGAAAAGGTGAAGTTGTCGCTGTGCTTAAGTGATGAAGAAACGTACCTTGAAGGCTAATGGCTGAGTGGAGCTACAGTTTTTTACCTCTACACTACATGGAGGTGTTCGGTTAGTTTCACACACGGGCCGTTTTATCCCTGGGGAGGTAGCCCCCGCTACTCATAGGATAGGAGGCTGGGGGACCCCAGTGTCATTTTAGACGCTGCAGGAATCGAACCCCGGTCGTCCATCCGGTAGCTCGAGGCTATACCGACTGAGCTACTGCGGCCATATTAAACCAGATGTATGAGTAGAAATTGATGACAGACAGAAAGGAGCAGAGAGTAGGCATATATGTTAGTGGCAATTTTATGAGGTGTCGTTTCAATCCAGACTTTAATAGAGGCTGTATTTTGGAACTAAGCTTTATAACTAATTCTAAGAAATTGTTGCCAATCTAACGTTAATGTGGTAATGAAATTCAGAGCATGAATGAATGTATAAGGGGTAGGCCTCCTCGGCCCTTGCACCGCGACCTACACTGGTCTATTGTGCTTAAATTCAGAGTAACAAATATTGTAGCCTATAACATTGTCGCGTTTACAAGTGACTATAGACGAGGGTTTGGATTGGTGACTCGATTTATTGAACACTTACAGGTCTAACTACAAATAGCTATAACACTATCACTATTTCCACACTTTACAAAATCACGTTAAGTCTTTTCCAGCCAGCAATATCTTCACTAGTAGTTGCCTGGTAATGGATCCTAACAATGTCCTCTGCTAACATCCTTACCGGCTGACGAATATCTCACAACTGACTCATTCCTTCAACTATCTAACTCCTACTCACACGTACTTCACTGACTGAGTCCAACTCAACTCTAGAGGTCCTGCCTATAACACCTCGACACGGACCGTGCAGAAAATATCGCCCTTCATTGTTGTAGTTCAATCATTTCTATTGGAGCACATTTGTTTGCGAAGCCTTTACTTAGTAACGACTGCCATATATTTGCTTATTCTGCGATCGTTGCCTAACAGCGGGCGTTGTTTATAGAGTCGTTACTTAGCAACAGGTCTACATGCTGCAGTATTATTGCTTTGATTTCTCTTGGACGTTCATTAATCATCAAATCCAAAGCACGTCGTTTTTATAATATTTCTCTTAAAATGTAAGATACTTGTTAAACCACAAGAATGTTTGCCTACCCCTGTGATACAATCTTCCTTCTGTAGAGAAACTTAATCTTGTCGTCGCCTTCTAATGATTGTTTTGTGAAAAACCATCAAACAAATTCAATCTTCCAAGCGGGCTCAAAAAGCATTACTGTTGCTACGTCGAATTAGATTCGGGCCGATGATCAAAGGGTCGACAAGGTGGTCCAATGTAAGCTTCAGATCCAGCAAAGAACTGAGGGAGGGAGGGTTATAGCGTATTGTTTATTAAGTTATGGTAGTCTCGGCACCAGTCAGGCATGCCTGCAGTTTCGCGTCGCTACAGTACACCTCCCAGCATCTTATAGATGGCATAGAAAATCCGGATAGCGTGCACGCATAAAGGATTCCTATGTAAATACAGGCAAGTAAAGGGACAGACATGCCAGAATGATATTTCAAAGCTGGGTCTTCATCTGTCTATAATATTCAGTACCTTCAAGTATTCTGCTCTCTGCTTTATCAATATTCTCTTTGAAACTGATTTGAATTCTCACCATGAAGAGGAATTCACACTGCTGTCTTGTGTTTACTGGTTGCATCCAATCTACCAAGCGAAAGGGGCGGAGAAGAAGGGTGGAAGATTTGGTGCAAATGTTTCCCATAAGAATAACAGGAGACTGAGAAGTTAGCAGCTTTATTAGCCGTTGTTTTTCGTACAGAGAGAATAGATAATATTAAGTACAGTCCAGAAATGAAGTTAAGATGCGTCACCAGCGCTGCATATTGTTTTGAAGAGACTGAAAATCGGCGATTGGATGTACGTCCCGGGTTTTTGTGCGCGACACAAGAAAAACGTAATGGAGAGAGCGATGTAAAATAAAGCGAGCTTTCAACTGAGATTGAATGTAAATATATTATGCAGTTAAGTATAAAAAAAAAATGTTAAAGCTCTTATGAAAAAGAAATGGCAATTCTTACTAAAAATTCTAGAAGAAAAATTGTGAATTTGTAGGTTGTCCAGTATCACTATGAGTATGATATTAATCTCGGGTACTGTTTCAGCCTTAACAGTTATATAGATGTGACTGAGACAAATATGTGGCTGTAAATTTGGGATATATAAGGATTTAGAAGGTGACAATCGTGGCGTTTCTCAGGTACCCTAATATAAATTCATTTTCATAGACAGAGGACTCCTGAAGAAGACCACAAAGGACTCTCAGTTAGAATCTGGCCAAGGTACGAACCGAAAACTTTCTAAATAAAAGCCAATTTAAGCCTTAAGCCTGGAACCACACGAGCGCACAAAATGCGTCCGTTGTAACGAACGTACTTTATGACGAATGTTGCTGAGGACACCACACAGTTGCAGAATGCGTTGCGTAGTTTTTTGTCTGCAATGGAGCCAGAAGAAAGCGTAGCATTCGCCCCTCTTGTTTATTTCTACAACAGACGTCACGACGTTTGTTACAACGGACGCATTTTGTGTGCTCGTGTGGCCCCAGCCTTCCGTTGTTTGAAGTATACTTTACACAATACTATAGTTGGTATGGTTCAGCCTCCATCTTCAGATGACTGATATTATTATTATTATTATTATTATTTGTGGTTAGGAACGATCCCCAGAGGTGTTGAATCACAGGCCAGTGTTGAGGTCCCTAGACCACCGGGATTAGTACAATATTACAGTGTTCGAAATCCCCTGAGTTGATTCTAAAAATTTTCAAGAATCTTAAGATTAAAAGATAAAAAAATCCGTCGCTAGAGCGATAACCAATTACCTGGAGACGAAAGCAGGAACATCTCCACGAAATTTGTATACCTGTAACAAATCTTGCCATTACAATGGGCACTGTCTAAGTGCCACGAAAGTGGAGTAGAGAGAAATTTTAGTGCCATTTAGGATGGCCTAGTGATTCTCTGCTTTACTCTACTGTCCACGTGTCAGATATTATTCACCCGCTGAAGCATGCGATCTATCTAAGCAATATTTCAAATTCACATATTGCCCAACCATTTTAAAGACAACTGATCACACTGGCAGCGCAGTCTAAAGCATGAACCGTCTTCTTCCGCCTGAACACTGGATCGTGGTTTCGAATCCCACTCAAGGTATGGATGTCTGCGTTTATTCTGTGTTTGTGTAGGTAGCGGCCTTGAGACCGGCTGATCCCCCGTCCAAAGAGTCCTACCGACTGTCCTAGGAGTAAGAAACTGAAGTGGAACAAAGTGTTTCACGGATGTCCCATGCTCCAAAGTGGGAGAAACAGGAGAGAGAGAGAGAGAGAGAGAGAGATCTGCTGATGTTTAGGGACTCGACCACCGTCAGTCTGAAAATCATACGAAGCCCATAAATAAAATCTGTGGTTAAAATGCAGAGCTTTTAATGTTACAGGAGACTGCACCAACTGCAAAACTGAGCTTCAGAAAGTGAACTCGGTGTAAACAGAAAGCACTGGAGTAATAAAATTGAGTTCTATAGGACCTCGATTGTTTTATCACAAATCATTTTGACGAGACTGAATTGTGTAGATTATAATGAGTAAAGTGACCGGATAGCCAAGCATAATTTAACCTTTATTGCAGATAATGAAAAATATCAGATATGCTCAAAGTTTTTACCAGTAGAAATAAGAGAAACACGAAGGAGAAGGTCATAAAAAATGCAGTATCGATTCTGAATACAAGACCAACAAGAAAATCCACACAGGTCCTGCTGCTGGTATGTGATTGTGAGCCTTACAAATTTTTTATTTTGTCCTACTGCCCGTAATGCTGAAAACAACCGACTATAAAATGTATGGTGTTTTTTTTATAATATGCTCTACCATAAAATTCATATGAAAATTCACACTATTTGCTCCACTGTATCAAACATCCCTTTGTAGTCAGCTGCACAGTCAAACTCATATCTGTAAGTCCTCACTTCTGGAAAATATTAAAAATATATAATTTATTTTTTATAAAAGGGGGATTCCATGTTCAGTTCCATCAATGGAAAGACGTGTAACTGATCACTGCCTTAGAAATTTGAGAGGATCCACTTGGTTGTTGCTCTTACTTTACGGCTCTACTTTTAATAAAACCAGACTAGCAGTGCGACACGAAATGAACTTCTTGCGGTCCCTATCTCTAAACAAATTGCGTTTGGCTTTTCAGCTTTGTTTTCGGAGGATGAGGAATTACTTGAAGCAGGGGTAATTCAAGAGCCTTTGAGTGAAATCGCGGCTTTGTATCTGAAAGACATTTTAACTCTCAGTAGCGTTCCGAATTAACGCCCTCCGTCAAGTGTTACCATGAAGAGGTGTATTCTCTATATTGAAGTAATAAACTTGTTACATGAAATTACTTCTTACATTGTCCTTATTTCTGATTTCAAGATGAAAGATTTGTTCATCTAATGTACATATTTATCTAAGTATTTAGCCCATGCTGGGGCACGCGGTAGCGTAGTTGGTTGAGGTACTATGCTACAAGCCGAAAGGTCACGGGTTTCAGTCCCGATGAGGTTACTGGATTTTCCAATTGGCCTAATCCTTCCAGCTACACTCTGGTTCTGGCATCGACTCCGTCCCAAACAGAAATGAATACCGGGAAATAATACCACCATGTGTGAGCCGATCGTCTAGAGAAAATGTGGGAGCCTCGACGCCTCACAACCCTATGGGCCTGCACAGCCTGTTACAGATATAGCTTTACCTTTATTTTCACTGAGCCCGTGTATTTGTCGCTATGAACATAAGACAAATTCTCGACATCATGTCATAAATTGTGCACACATTTAAAAATGATTAAATGTGATTTACCACAGTGAACTTCATTTCGTCATCCAACAGACTAACCAGTCCAATGGCAGGGGGTCTAAACGACAGAGATGGCTAGAGAATGTTTTATTTTAATTTAATGCTATTAGGGTGGGACTAAGTCCCTTGTACTGCGGCCACTTCTGGCCTATTTTACCAGCCCCAGATCATACGTGAGGGTGATTGTGGAGCAATTGGTGGAATGAAGATTGGCAGGGGAAACCGAAGTACTCGGAGAAAACCCTTCCCAGCGCCACTTTGTCCACCATGAATCCCACTTGACCAGACCCGGGATTGAACCCGGGCCGCCGCGGTGGGAAGCCAGCGACTAACCGCTTGAGCTATGGCGCGGCCCGAGCAACTGAATTACACTGGACTCTTATACATGAGGCATCTGACACGGAACTTAGCCAAAGACTTAGCAATGTGTTCAATGCGCTTTATAATTTACTGAGTCTCCAAGTTGATTTCGGGCTAATCCATTGAGACTGGTCACTATCGCTTCTTTTCCCGTCAAGTCTAGTTCATCATGTACGAATATAATCATTCTTTTGTCCCCATACGAAATATAAACTTGAGAAGCTGATGAAGGCTTCCTCGTATGAAAACTGAAATTTCATCATAAAATTCCGCATCTTGCCACTTTCTGACCACGTATATTTCCAGAGTACTTGGTAGAGCAACTTAAGCATTATTAATCCATTTGCTTTTATGTCTCCTAAGTGATATCTTCCTTCGAGGCATCCAAACCAAAATTCATACTTTATGCTTCCAGTGCCTGCCACCTGCTCTCCCTACTAAATCTTTTTGGTTTCGTAGCCTTAAACGAAGAGTACAAACGAATTGTGAAGATTCTTATTAAATAATTCCTTATTAGTTCATCTATTTTGTTTTCAAATGTACTTCTCACATTGAAATTACACTCGCCTTCCAAACTTCATTACATTAAAGAAAGTTGTCTTCTGGGTTTAGGCACCGTGTATTCTTCGTTTTGTTATATTTTAGCGTCCTGTTGCACTGATTTAAGTCCATGATTCATTTAATCCGTCTTGCAGTGCATACATTCATTTATCTCCTTCTTTCCCTCGCACTACATGTTTCGGCATAATAATGCCATCTTCAGGTGCTTACTTGTCCACGTCAAACCAGTTCATTGCATGCCATGTTCACACATTAAAATAACTAAAATATGTATCTATCATATACATTGTCAAACGTTAAAAATATTAAAATTGTTCAGGATACCACATCGCTACGTCGCCCCTCACTACGTCAGTCACGCCCATTCTCCTTTGTTGGAGCACTCCTTCACTATCTTGTGCGTTGTGCTTTTGTTGTGTCGTGCTCCTGCGACTGCGTGTGTTATACTGTTGGGCTTCCTGGGTATGTGTCTTCGTTTTGGCCGACGTTTCGGAGGAACGTAGCGCCTCCATCTTCAGAGCAGTTGAATAGCTGCGGAGAGCAGTAGCTGTGTGTCTTTGATATGTAGTGTAGAAGAGAACAAGATCAAAGACATATAATATATATTGTTTGCACTTGGGACGGAGTTTGTATCATTTATAGTAAATTAATCCAAATCGATATTATAGATCGCCGGATGTTGAAAATAAATATAAAGTAAGCGAATAAAATTTTATTCTTCCATGTGCTAAAACAGAGTCCATAGTTTCTGTGTTAGCACAAGGTATCTGACATGACTGTACCCGGACACCAGTAAACGTTTCAACATAGGAGACAGCAAAGTGACACTAAGGGCGTGAAATACTGGCTGGGCCACTCCTGCAGGCATTGCCCCACATAAGCAAGGAAGACTTCCAAAACTCATTGTTTATTTGACAGGGGCTTTTAGGAGGCGAACCATAAAACGCCACATTGTGCTCAATAACTTTTCCTCATTGCTATAAAGCGCTGACATAAAGTACCTACCAGTTTCATGTTGTAATCAAGGGTGAGAATGCAAGTATGAGGAGCATGAGCCCACACTGAAGGTGTCTTCTCTCGCCTCCTACTTGCATTGTGTACTGCGAATTAATTCTAACATCTCCTTAAGACTTCAATACTGCGTTTTATTTCATTTTAATGGTGCTCGGGAACAGAGAAACAGAGAATGATGGACATTAGTAGAAGTGAAACGTAAAAGTTTGATGGAAGTACTTAAAAGTGTTAATGTTTGCCTACGTAGGGGGAAACAATATTCAGAAAGGGGAGAAATAGTGGAGCAGTTTATAACTAGGTAAATGTGACATAAATTATTAATAATGGGTTGAAAATGGATATTTATAAGATCAGCAATATTATTAGTGCTTGTAATTTTGTTGCGGGGTACGCCATAGCGTATTTGGTTAAGGCACTATGCTACAAGGCGGAAGTTCGCGGGATCGAATTCCGATGAGATGAATTCTTTCAATATACCTAATCGTTCCAGCTGCAATATGGCCCTAGGGTTGACTTGCCGCCATCTATGAGCCGATTGTCTAGATAATGTGGAAACCTCAACATCTCACAACCCTATGGGCCTCCACGGCCTGTTACAAGGATAGCTTTACTTCTTTACTTTTATTTTTACTTTTCTTGTATCTGAATCTTTGAGAGCATTCTGATGACATCAGAATGGTTGAACTGGAAGCAGAATACAGATGTTTAATTGCAACAGTTTTAACAAGAAGAGCGAGTGTAGCTAAGTCAGGATAGTGAAGAGGCTACAAGCTGGAAGATCGACGAGTCGGAATTCGATTCCCAATAGAGGCAAGGTTTTTTTTTCTTCACAGATTCTAGACCGAATGTAGAGCTCAATCAGCCCCCCTCCCCCAGCCAGTGAATTATACATTTATTTCCCCATAGAGCTTCACGACTTGGTGCTTAATTAGTAAAGGGACAGCTTAGCCTTTCGGCAAAATCACTCAAGTTCCTGTTGTTTAGCCATTCATATTCCGTGTTCAGCGGAGAACCAGTGACTATGACTAAGGACTTCCGTTAGTTTCCCACACACATGACGGGATTATTCCTTAAAATAGCTCACTCACACGTCACTGGAGATTTAACGGAGCCTTGCAGGCGACTGGACTTCACTAAGTATGCAGTCAATTTCAAAACATTTCTGCAGTCGTGGCTGCAGATTTTGGGGTTGCATTCTTTATACTAAAATTACCGTCCATGAGCATCCTGTTAGCTGATCACAGTGGCCGCGCGGACAAAGGCATGAACTGTCTTCATCCGCTCAAACACTGGGATCGTGGGTTCGAATCCCACTCAAGGCATGGCTGTCTATGTGCGTTTATTCTGCGTTTGTGCTGTTCTGTGTGCAGGTAGCGGCCTTGCGACGGGCTGATCCCCTGTCCAAGGAGTCCTGTTGTATTTGTAAAAGACCAAGCAAATGAAAAAGCGGCCAAGGCGAAATAAAGGGCTGTAGAGCCATAGATAGATATATAGATAGAGATAATTTAGCTGTTTGTAATGGATCCAACTGATTAGGTGTCTTCCTTCCCCACCTGAGGACGGAAAGAGATCCAGTTTCCAGAACGTTGTGTTTTCTAGTTTCTAGAATACCGGACGATGAACAAAAACCCAGTAAATCAGCATAAGAAAAAACATCCGTAGGTAGTAGAGTTGCTGCCTAAGATACATTTCCTTAATTCGCCAGTAACTAACTTCATGCAGCTGAGTCCTTCTTGAGAAGCTAATAGTAAATGAGCTAGTGAAGAAAATTCCCCGTAATTCATAAAACCCAGATTTACACTTCCCTTTTCAGGACACTCTGCCACTAATCCATATCCTGAGCCAGATGGCTCCGTTCCTCTAAGCTCATTTTTAATTTTCATCCCCCCCTCTATGCCTTCTATTGAGATTTTCCAATGCAAATTTTATATGAACTTATCTCCCTAATGCTCTCCTGCCTCATTCTCAATGGTTTGCCCATCCTGATAATATTTTGTGACTCCTAAAATTATTAAACTCCTCAATATGCAGTCCCCCCCCCAAGGCCCCTCTTACTTCACCTTAAGAACAAGTTTCACGCCAATACAAAACCATTAAGCATCCATATCCATAGAAACTCTATGATACTGTATACTGAAACATTGACTTTTGTATCAGGAGCTTGGAGAAATTTTGGTTACTGGAAGGCTGAAAGCTTTCGTTCTGCTTATGTTACATGCGGCTGAACGCAAGGCAAAATTTTCCCATTGCTGGTTTTCATGTGTGGTTGTCTGTTTATGTGTGTATATGTACAGGCACATGTGTGTATGGTGCAGTGTTGAGCCTAAGGCAAAGTAGGTACATCAAGAGGTAGTCTGACCTGAACGTGAGGGGGGGGGATGCAGGACTTGTAAAATTGACTTGCTAACATGATGAAAATGTTTGTTAGCTGACTTCTCCCTCCTTCCCCATCTCTTTCCTCCACTTCCCTTTTGTACAAAGTAATACAAGGCCGGGTTCTTCTCCTGCAGCAAAACTCAGGAGCCGTATTCTTCCTGCTCACAAATAAGTCTCAGAAAAACTGAATAGAAACCAAAGACCCGGAACTGGCCCAAAGAGATGAGGAGAAACGCAGATTTCCATATGGACGATCTTCAAGTCTTCTGTGTCGATTTGTTATCACTTATATTCATGTAGGCCCATCGCTTTAAGAGTAGAAACCTCCTGGCAAAACTTGTTCATTTCCTTCTCTCTGCTCGCGATCCACTCCAAAACTTACCGTGAATTTAGTCTCTGCCTTCAAAATGGTTTGCAGGTATTATTTTGATTTAATTAATGTCTTTCTATAAAAATTCATTATCACATGTAGCTACTTGATTGAGGCACTATGCTACAACCTGGAAGATCGTGGGTTCGAATCCCGATGATGTGGATTTTTTTTTTCAATTTACCTAATTCTGTATTTCAGCATCCTGTTGCACATCTTTATTAAACGTCTATGTCTTCGCTCCGTCAATAATGCAACAATCATTAAAATATTAAAATATTCACCGTTAACACCAACACGACATGTTTCGGCCACAGACGGCCATCTTCAGGTGTTGCGATGCGTCTAAACTATTACACTGTTCCGGTACGCGCTAAAATTGCGCGTTGCAGTCAACTTAAATTAAAATCTTTCGTAAAATCCTATCCACCTCGTAAGGGGCGTTGTCCACTTGTTTAAAGCAATGTGATGCGTGTATTCCAGACAGTCTGTTTCTGCAGCTATGTCTGTGATCTGCAATCCACAAATTTCCACGTGTTATTATTGTTTTCTAATTGTTATTATTTAAGTTGTGTTATGTTGATTTGCTTTATACTCACATGCCTCTTGTTTGTTGTTTGTTCCCTCCGGCATCGTGTGGTGTTGTCTTCACTAGTGCAGGTGCGGTGTGTTTGTTCCCGTATTTATATGGCCTGGCTGTGAGAAGTGTGGAGAGGTGGGGGAGGGTATAGTGTTATGTTGTGCATTTCTTGTATAATACTTCAAATACAGGGCTGTGTACGTCGATATTAGTGTCGTTAATATGTAGATTTTCTTTACTTGTTTCGTAAATATAATATTTCTCGAGCGTATTCAAATATTTTCCTTTCCTCCCCGTTGTTATGATTTCCATGGTGTCTGTTATTGCGTCACGTGTGTGTCCAGTGTTCAATATATGACTTCAATATCCGGAGCTACTTTACACTCGAGAAATATCATATTTAAATAGACTGAAACGAGCAACTTTAGCGCGCATCGAAACAGTGTAACAGTTTAGACGCATCGAAACATATGAAGATGGCCGTCAATGGCTAAAACACGTCGTGTTGGTGTTGAATGGTGAATATTTTAACATTTAATTATTGTTGCAATCATCATCATCAGTAATCTGTCAGACGACAGGTCCACAGTCTCTTCCAAAACAATTCCTCCACTTAATGCGATCTAGAGCTTTCTCCTTCAAATGACAGTATCCTCTTCTGTCCCCAAGGTCATCCAGCATCTTCTTACGTCTTCTTCCTCGTCTTCTTGTCACTTCTATCCGCCCATCTATCTTTCCTTCAATAACTTCTTTTAGAAGGCAGTTTCTGCGTAAAACATGACCAATCCAATTAGCCTTCCGTTTTCTTATTTCATGTAGGATATTCCTCTGCTCACTGACTCTAATTAACACTTCTTCATGTCTCACATAATCGGTCCAACTGATCTTCTCCATCCTTCTCCAACACCACATTTCGAAACTTTCAAGATGTTTCTGATCTACTGCCCTAAGTGTCCAAGTTTCAGCCACATACAGAGCTATGCTCCAAATGTAGCATTTCACTAGTTTCTTCCTCAAATTTACGTCCAATTTGCTGGTAAAAAAGATTCTTCTTCTTGCTAAATGCAGCTTTTGCCATGGCAATCCTCGATTTAATTTCACTAGTACACCTTCCATCATCTGTTAACAAGCTACCGAAATATTTAAAACATTTCACATTATTGTTGCATTATTGACGGACTAAATAAAAACGTCTATGTATTGTTGCGTTATTGACGGACTAAATACATAGACGTTTACCTAATACTTCCAGCCGCACTATGGCCTTGGGGTCGACTCAGCCTCTAACAGAAATGAATACCAAGAACCTTCTTGGGGGATGAAGGGCGGCCGGAGTGTAAGGCTGACAACGTTACCGCCATCTGTGAGCCGATTATCTAGACAAAATGTGGGAGCCTCCACGTCTCACAACTCTATGGGCCTTCACGGCCTGTTACAAGGAGAGCTTTACTTTTTTATCACTTATAGAACGACAGTCCTGTCATTATACTACAAAATTAATTTAATCAATTTATTTCATGTTCCCTCCTTTCCACTCTTCCTTTTTCAGAAAGAGTTGTTAATCAATGTTCCTTCGACAGACCAATACAATTGCATATGTTTCTGATACACACATGAACCAGAGTTAAGGAAAAGAGAATGAGGCGCATGACAATGTAATTTTGTAAATATTCAGCCATTTTATTACAAGATACGATCATAATCTAAGAATTATATAAGAAATTCTTGACAACATTGTTGTATTCCACCCCCACAGAAAACAAACACTGTATGGAAGAGATCACAGACACGAGAACTCCCAGTCCTTGTTTTTCGCAGTTCATAATGACGCAAGTTAAACGTTCTGGAGAAATGAAATTCAGAGTTTTCACGGAAACGTATGATTCACAAAATGGCGGTTTCCTGTTGTCTTTTGAACTTCTGCTAATATTTAAATGACAAGTTTCATTATTTCTTGTTCAGTCTGGATTCTGTAGTTATAATTAGGTGCAGAGCTAGAGGAACCGAAAAGGGTTGAAAGTTCTACTTCCGTACAAAATACTACACTCCCAGTATAGCCGGTGCAACATGATGTAGCGAGCTTGGTCCTGAAGTTTTCCATCGCTTGGATCAAATTGTAAAGCTGCCATTTTATTAAGTAAGTAAGTAGCTAACATTTTTTTTTAATTCGCATAGTGGGGGGTGGAGTCCAACTGGGTCCACTTGGCACGTCGGCCACTGATTGGTCTATTGTACCTGCCCTGGGTGATTATGATGATGGAGAATTTTGATGGAATAAAGTTTGGTAGGGGAAACCGAAGTACTCGGAGAAAACCTGCCCCAGCAACACTTTACCCATCACAAATCCTACTTGATCAGGCCCGGGCTTGAACCCTGGCCGCCGAAGTGGGGAGCCAGAGTCTAATTGCTTGAGCTGGCGCGGCCTAACTAACTATTACCTAACTAATTTGGTCTCTCCATGGAACTGAGTCCCTCTTGAAAATCTGATAGTCTCTTGGTTGGTCAAGAAAAACTCCGATTTTTATTGAATCCAAGACTCATATTCCGAGATTCCACCACTGGTTCGTATCCTGAGTCGCGTGAAAACTCTACCTGTAACAGGTTTGGAATCCAAAGCCTTTCGTCATTCCGTTGCTAACAACTTAAACACTTTGTCAACTTATGAAGCACCGCCAATATACGTGTGGACCGTGGTCTGCTTCAAAATGGAGAAATTGTTGTGGCTCGACAAGATGTGACATAGTGTAGTCATCCCAAGTTATCTCTTGCACATCCTCTCAGGGCAGTTCCGTTTCCGTGACTGAAATGGAAACTTGCTTCCGATTTGCCTACTGATTTCACTCATGATCAAAATTGTTCAACTTCCTTACCATACGGCACAGTCATATTGCTCACACGAAGGAGAAGTTTATCATTGAAACTTCAGAACTCGGTTAAAAGAAATACGACCCAAGGCTGAAGCTCACGCCAAAATCTTGTTTCCGTAAGTTATTCTCCCCCCTACCCCCCTACTCCTCCTCCCCCTATCTCTTCCTTTGCCGTGCCTTTCATTTCATTTGCTTTCAAAAGACGTTGATATCGGTAATATTGCTAATTCCAAATCCAGCCAGATTGAGTTGCTTCTGAAGAACAAAGACTCGCTGTATTGGCTGTATATATTGCGAAGCTTCAGGGCCTCTCTTTTATCTCTGAAGCAGTAGGCAACGAACTCGGTGGCTTGTTCGTTTGCCGAAACTGAATGTTAAAGCTCTTCTTCATCTGGTGAAGGCAACGTAATAAGGGTGGCCGCGATTATGCGACCCTTTGTGTGCTCGTTGAGGCGTGAACCCGAGAGATACTGTGTCAGACGCAACAAGCAAGTCTTCTTCAAATGAATGCTGCTTCTCTGATATTGCTTAGATCAGTTGATGCTCATTCAAAATTAAAATTATACCAAGGAAGGCACAGGTATCTCACTCGGCTAGAACTAAAAGTTACGAATACCACAAGCTAAAGGAGTTTATTTTCTCTCTGTTTTCGACTTAGGGGTTTTCGCTGTTATTGAAAATGAGAGTGAGACTCGTGACAGGCTATGAATGCTGTAACAAGATGAAGCTAAAAACAGGATTTCGGACTGGAACAGGGCCTTATAATTTATGATTAATGATAGATGCAGTGATCGTTACTTTCGTTTTAGATTTCGACAATTATGGGTAAGATGGGAAGGACATATAGCACGAATGTGGAGAAGAGGAATGCATATAGTATATCGATGGCATAGCTAGAAGGAAAGAGACCACTAGGAAAACTAAGACGTAGGCGGGTGAACAATATTAAAATTGATCTTAGAGAAATAGAATGGGATGGTATGGACTAGATTGATCTGGCTCAGGATATAGACAAGTGGAGGGCTGTTGTGAACACGGTCATGAGCCTTCGGGTTCCATGAAATACTGGGAAGTTCTTGAATAGCGGCACAATTGACGGGTTCTCAAGAAATGCTCATCTCCACGAGTGAGTGGTTTCTGCTGAATGAAGTATTGTAATGACGAAAGTAAGACTGCTTTATAATAATTGTGTATTTTTAAACAAATTAATTTTCATATTACATGACTACGATTTATTTAAAAACTTATTTTTTTCAGAATACAAAGCTCCATACATACAAATCAATTGGCTGTAATTGTATGTCTTGGAATCTGAAATAACATGTTATAGTTGTATTTAAAAACACTGATGGAACTTATGCTTATTAACTACGAGTATACAAGTCACGCCGTAGAAAAATATATCGTGTCAGTAATTCGTTTCTATATTTTAGTACGCCTATTGGCGTTGTGCAAAGATACTTTTAAGGAAATTTTATTATTTTAACGCAGTAGATTTACTGTTCAAAATTATTGCCGTTGCGTGAATGACCATTCGGGTTACATGTAAAGAATTAATTAAAATGTTCTCAGTTCATCTGCTTAATTTTCTCAATAACAAATATACTGCAATAGTTTTTATTCTTTCTTGTGGGTTTAGTTAGACCGCCTTTGTGGACCAGTGATCAGAGTTCCTGACTAGAGATCCAGATTTCCCGGGTTCGATTCCCGTCGCTGCCAGATTTTCTGAGAAGTAGTGGGTCTAGAACGGGGTCCACTCAGCCTCGTGAGGATAATTGAGGGGCTATTTGAATGGAAAAGTAGCGACTCCGGTCTAGAAAACCATGAGGAACCGTTGCACTGACCACGCGACACCATCTATCCACTAAAGTTGGCACTAACCTCGCCGACAAGCGGCGGTCGCTCGGTCGGTGTAGTTCGCTTGCGTATTAAAGGCCACAGAGTTTTTTATTTTTATAGGTTGCATTAAACCTTATTCAGTAGCAGACAAACTACTCTATATGTAGAGTTGTCAAATATTTATATATTTTTTCTTAGATCTGAAATATTAGCAGCGGAAACACAGAGATGAGATAGCGTGAAACTACTAACTTAAAAACGAGCTTACAAATTAGCAAACATTTCAGTATTCATATCTCTTTCAGTATGAGTATCTCTGCTCATGATGAACAGCGTAGATATTAAGGAGATTTGTTGCATTAAGCCAAAATAAATCTCAAAGGTAAAAGTCAGGTGAAATAACTGAAGCGTGAAAGAAGAGGAGAAGCATGTAGTTCTATATTCTCTGGGCATGGTTTCATCCCCAGAGGCGTTTATCACGAACATGAAACAACATTTAATCAGCTGTGCCTCACAAAGGGTAAAATGGTCAGAACTCTCGCCTTTGCATTAATAATAGAAACGGGAATCTTCACTTTTGTAGAGAAAACCTTTGAAGCAGAAGCATGGAACTGAGTGGGCTTGTTATTACTTCAGATGTTAAGTTGTATCACCAGAGAGGAACAGCCATCCTTCCAGGTTCTGAGTTAACCACTAGATAAGCCAGCAATGTTACACTTCAGCTCCCGTGTAAGCACGTCAGGGGTAGAGAGAAATGCTGGGGAACTCTTAGTATGAAACATGTTCTTTGGCGTAATAACTTTGTAATTAATCCCTTCCGAAGCAAGTGACAAGAAAGAATATAACCTTTGCCTTCTTCCCTTCAGATTCAAGTCTGACAAAATCATTCGCCTGGATATTTCACGGTAATAACAAAAAGCTTTACCATTTCTGCGTTTTGGCCTGTTTCATACGGGTACATTAGACAATCTGGATCAGCTCTAACTAGCAAGAACATTCGATTTCAAAGTGATTTCTAAGGCACATGATAAACTATTCACTTCCATGTTGTGACATGATAACTGAATATCCTCCTCTACTAGGAAACGGCCCGATAAAGAAGTGAGCCATCACTAGGAAACGAATCGCCAACACACCAGAAGCTATATAGGAACCGTTGGAAATGGCATTTTCTATGCGGTTCGTGCCGAGATTATATAATACTAACCGATGTGATAATTTGTTAGTTATATGCGACACAACGCATATATATATATATATATGATATTATCAGAAAGCTGCAACGAGATGGCAGTGTTATTCCAAAGTGGTATGAGGGCAGGAACATAAAAATCAATGAAGATAAGACTCAGGTTATCTTTTTCCTCATAGATTTTGCCTCTGAACTCATACCTCCAAATATCCTGATTCGCTCTTCCAAAGAAGCCGATGAAGCAGCACGTGACTTTGNAAGCTTCGAGTATGATCTGGAAGGAGAAGGTTCTGGATGTTACGTCATCTCACAGTATTTAAAGGGGTTGATTCCCAGATGACAGCACTCAGCCTCAGGAACTCAGAAACTCAGTGAGTGGACATGTAAATTCTGTGAGACGCCAGGCTGAAAGATTGACGTGCCTCATCCACCGTACTGTAACGTAATGTTGTGAATCTTGAAGTAGTGTAAAGTAAACGCCAAAAGTGCAACTGTAATTATAAGTGACTGCTGTTTGTAACCGTGCAGTGCTGTTAATAAACAGGTGTATTATTAATATCGAGTTGTGATCCAGAGACTTCTTCACCGAGAAACCCTCTTCCGTCGGAGCAAGGCACGTTAATCCCTGAAAAGAAGCTCATAGCGCAAGCCCATGTCATTGTCCTCTTCCTACTCCGAAGCACCTCGACGTGGTTCCCAGACACGTAACGGCGCCCTATCAATTACGAAGGTGCAGAAGGACGGCTAACGCGGTGTTTACGCGAAGTCCCCAATGAAAGGACTGTTAAAGGCTCGACTTACACTCAACGGACAGAATACCCCTTTCGTCAATTATATAAAATATTTCGGTGTAATCTTCGATAAGAGGATTGCATGGAGACTGCACATAGAAATGACTGAAGCTAAGGTCTTCGGAACATTTATTAGAATAAACTCCCTATTCAAAAGTGAGCTTTTAAGCGTCAACATTAAACTAGCCCTCCACAAAGCACTGATTAAATCAGTAATGACTTATGCTCGCCCCGCCTGGGAATTTGCGTCAGACACCTACCTCTTAAAATTACAGCGCCTGCAAAACAAGATTCTCCACACCATTGGAAATTTTCCAAGGTGCACACTGGTCCGCAATTTGCACATGGCTTTAAACGTTCCATATATATATATACGATTATAGAACAAAATTGTGCAGGCAACAAGCAGAAGTTATACAAAATCACGAGAATGAACATGTTCGCAGCATAGGATAAGGCGAAGCCAGACCTAGAACATAACAAGAGACCTAAACCTGCCTGCGCTCAAGCTTACTACTGTTCAAGTGACTAAGCTGCCGTTGTAGCATAAGATAAATATATTAGACATGATCTGCTTTCCAAAGCCTAAACTAACAGAGGATTATATAGTATAGTATAGTATAGTGCAAAAGGGAAAATTTCCAATAATATGCTAGTATGTGTGATATGAACACCTGACAAATACCAAGCTTATTCATTAGAGACAACCCCATCTTATTGTCAGAGAGGAAGTTACGTAAGAACTATGACCGCAAAGGTTCAGTTGGAAAAAATCACTTGTCGTGTGCCTCAAGGGACCTGGCGCCAAGACGAACTGATTGGTGGTTAACCACCATTCCTAAAGTAACTCTGACCCTGACTCTCTGAATTTGTCAGTTCTAACTTCGAAATTTCAGCTCCACAATGCTCTACTCATTACACATCTGATGGTAGAGGTGACGTTCTGGGCACTGTAGTACATCGGAATTTCGACTGCCAGAGGTCATTGTCACTGGCATCCTGGACCAAAATCACCTATCAATAATGTTCAGGATTCTAGACCCTGTTAGAACGAAGGAAACTTCAGCTCAAGTTGAAGATCTTATAGACTGGGAACTGTTTCAAGGCGTTGCCTCTGAACTCATACCTCCAAATATCCAGATTCGCTCTTCCAAAGAAGCCGATGAAGCAGCACGTGACTTTGCAGCTTCTGTGGCACCTGCAAAAAGGATATTGAATAGAAAATAGATCGTTTATTGAAGCATAAAATAGATCTCAGAAAATTATGGCAAGAAGTCAAGGATTCACCATTCAAAACAGCACTAAACTGGAGCAATTGAAATATTAGAAGGAAGGTCCCAAAAAGAGCACTTTAAAAATTGAAAAGCTGGCAAACTGCGAAGTAGCACCTTAAGCAATATGGTCTATTGCAAAATCCCTAAAAAAGGGATGAACCAAACGTACCATCTACAATTCATGGCTCTTTTGGTCCCATATTTTATCCAATCAGTAAAGCCAAAATTATGGGGACTGCTTAGAAAACCATTTCAGAGCGCATGACTTCTATGACTCTGACCATAGACATGTTGATGCTCAAATCGAAGCCCTGTTGACCACCGTCGACGAAGGCAGTCCTGTTAACTTCCGACCCTGTGACATCTCAAATAAATACAATCCTTGAAATTAGGAAAAGTCTGTGGTTTTGATGGAATTCCAAACGAATATCTTCGACAAGTTTCAAGAAGACCTCTTGTGCATTTAAGACATATATTCAATAATTGACTTCGTCTTGGTCACTTTCTGGCACCTTGGAAGGAAGCAAAATTCATAACTCTACCGAAACTCGGCAAAGACCCAGAATTTTCTTCAAATTTATGCCCTATCAGCCTCCTGTCCACTACAGGCAAAGTATTTGAGAACTTGATTTTAAGCACAATCCACAACACACCCTACTACATGCAAGTCGGTTTGACTTCCCAGTAGATCACAGTATGGCACTTCAATGTCTGAGGCTGGCGGATCAGGGCATCCTATATTTCAACAATATGTCTACGGCTGCTATATTCTTGGATATTCAGACACCCTTCGACATAACATGGTGGCACTCTGGTCTGCTATATAAATTGTCAGAATTAAATTTTTCAACAAGTCTCATTGGATTAATTGCTTCTTTTCTCACTTGCAGAGAATTTATAGTCTCGGTAGAGGACGGAATTTCTTAGGTTGTTCTCATATGTACTGTTGACAATAGAATTAAAGCATATGGAAGAATGTTTTCCTCTAACTTCTGATAAATATTATTCTTTCCTTCAGAGATATAATGAACTGCAATATTAATAATATTACATTTTTCTTTTATTAATAATGGATCCGGAATAGTTAAGTCGGTATAGCGACTGGCTACGGTCTGGACGACCGAGGGGTCGGAGTTCTAGTCGCAGTGGGGGGAAAGAATTTTCACTTCTCCAGGTCATCCAGACCGGTTCTGGCATCCATCATGCCTCCTATTCAATGGGTATTTGGGGCTCTTTCTCCGGGGTAAAGAGGCCGAGACGTGAAGCTGACCACTCACTTCTAGCTAGTGTCGAGGTCAAGAAAATTTGCATCTACATATCCACTCCCCATAATCCTTCATGGCGTAGTGCTTAATTCGTTGAGCACAGGGACAACTTTCCGTTTTATTTCACTGTAAAGTATCTTAAATGAAGGTTTTATCTCGATACAATAATTTTAAGTTAAGATTGGTCAGAAAATGAATGACATGATATTCTTTCAAACAGCGAGAAGAACACAATTTATACGCCATTTAAGCACATATAGGCTAATGTACGTATCAAATTTATAACTCATGGATTCATGATGGCGTGAAGTATTACAAAGGCACTTATTAACGGTAGCTTATTTTCATACTACTAATACCTTATGTCAGGCTTCACTGTAATTAAAAACTATAGAACATTGAACTGGGATATATAATTGCAGGCTACAGAACTCCATGCACGGGGCCACGGTTCGATAAACATCGGTTTGCTGGTCCGTGTACAATTTGTCATGTTGTATGAAGCTGCGTCATATTAACCGTGCCTCGCTCAACTCCTTAGCAGGAACAGACACAAAGGGCCCTACCCCATTAGCTCTCCTACGTTTGCAACAATTATTTGTGTCTTATCAGTACTTTTGCCCTGGATCTTAAATCCCATTACTCCCCAGCATTGCCCACTATAACGCCCGTCCTCATGGCAGTTACGCCTGTTGCAAAGTACAGAACAAATCACGAACCTCCTAATTTATGTTTAAATCTTCTCTGTTATCCTGTTACTTTTCAGGAAAATTTAAAATTATTTTACCTTGTTACTAGTTCCATCATGTTTTTTCTTAATGTGTCACAATATTTCTAGCGAACTTCGATGTTTGTGGTATTTAAATCCTCCATAATCTTAGGATACTAACTTGAGATTGGGCAGTGTTAAAAAAAATGATAAAAATCTAAGAAAAGTTGTCTTTTCCTGCTTTATGCATTTCACACTACAGGAAAAAGTGAGGAAATTTATCACGAAATCATGTTTTATTTTCTATTCTCATACCACCCGACTGCGTATCCTAATGTTCTAAAAGGCTATATAAAGAATGACACAGTGCATACAGATTCATAATTTTCCTTCCTAGCTCTGCCTCTCAGTGTTGCCAAATTCAGCACCATATTCCCCTGGCACCGCGCAATGCCTCTACGAGAACTTCGCCATATTGCCACTCACAGAGCCTGGAAGGTAGACTTCCCTTCGTTGCCATTTTACTACTGCGAATCAGCTGAGCGATAAGCAAAAATAATTACTATAAACTCACAAGAGAGAAGAGGAACTGTAATTTGGGGCGATGGCTGCTATATGCCGTACCGAGGGAACCTGCTGTCACATCGCCATCACACACAATAGAAGTCACCTGTGAGCCCCACCCTTCGTAATAATAATAAACATGTACCAAAATTGATAGACTTGAAAGGATTCTGACGGTGTATACTGTCCTTCTTTCGGACTTCATCCATCGTCTGGTATGTAAAAGACAAAAAACCACGACGTTTCGAAGACTGTATCTGTCTCCGTTTTCAGGTGGGTAGGGGAGGATAAACCTACTCAGTTGGGGCTGTTAGAAAGAGCTAGTCTCAATCAGTGTACAAACTCCGGTCTGTAGGAAACAACCTATGAACAACCGACAACCGGTTACATCAGTGGGAGATAAGAATAAAATCACAGTAAAAGACATGATAGAAAATTTGTGCCAAGCATGCACATGTCAACAATGTGAAAAACAGAAGTATAGATTAAATTCCAGGAATTCAGTTAAAAACGAAATAAAAACTTGGATAACGCATGCCTAATCTGCGTGATCAAAGAATCGTGCCACCAGGGCGACTTTCGGGAATCAGACTAATCCCCGGAGCAAAACTTGCAGAAGTAGTGGAAGCCACTAATATTCATAAAAACTTACATTTTTTATTTGTTAACCTCTTCATTGATGAGGTGAATCCATATGGGAGAAATAGCTCTTTCTAACGGGCCCAACTGAGAAGGTTTATCCTCCCCTACCCACCTGAAGACGGAGACAGATCCAGTCTCCGAAAAGTCGTGGTCTTTTGTCTTTTACATACCAGACGATGGATGAAGTCCAAAACAAGCCCAAAAGAAGTATGTACCGAAATCTTTATTTTTATATCATCATCTTCTTAATTATCAGAAACTTCATTTACCAGGTGTACTTCTTCAGAAAACAATAGTCACTCTGCACTCTTCATGGGACCCAAAATTTCAATACCGTGATCATAACAGTCCCTCTCTTGAGCCAGACGAATCAAACCCATAACCTCACTTTTTCTTTACTTAATATATACTTTTATTTTAATCTTTCACCTGTTCCTAGGCCTTCCAAGATGTCTAGTCGCGTCAGTTTTCTGACTCAAATTTTGTATGCATTCCTCATTCATTCCATACATACTAGTTCTCTTATCCGTTTTATTCTACAGCTATTTGCTGGAGTAAAACTACTAAAGTTCCTTATAATTCACTTTTTCTCCCAAACTTGTGTAATTCTCTCCTTCATCATCTTCATCATCACTGACCAAACGGCTCTTTTGGAATCACAGCCCTCTTTAGAATAATCTGTCACACTTGTCTATTCTTGTATAAATGAGACAATTCGATTTTCACTTTGGATTTCGCAACAATAATATTTTTACAGAGCCAAGTCGTCAGCCTTGTGTCCAACCGTAAACCTGGAGGACCAGGTCCTTATAGTCATGTCCCACAGTGACAGGTTGGCCCAGTTATACCCACAACCACCGGATTTTCTTAACGTCGGCTTCACGACTCGCAGGGATACGGCGGAGGTATTCTAACTCACCTTCACACAGGACCCAGTTATGTGATCTTTTTATCGAATGAACCCTTGCCTTCCTGGAGGCGCACCCAGTCTCCTATCCAAAGAGTACCGGGGTTCTTTCCCAGGTTTGAAGCTGTAGAGGCCTGAACCTGACCACTTACCTCCATTTAATGGCTATGCTAAGAATAGTGGGCCCGTCACAGTAGCCGAGCGGTCTAAGGCATGCACTGTCTTCGCTCGCTCGGAAGCCGGGATGGTGGGTTCGAATCCCACTCAGGGCATGGATGTTTGTGTGCGTTTTTCTGTGTTTGTGTACAGGTAGAGGCCTTGCGACGAGCTGATCACCCGGCCAAGGAGTCCTACCGAAAGTGTAAGATCTAGAAAAACCAAGTGAACGGAGAAGTTCATAGAGGTAGGCCTAGGCCAACTGGGGCTGTAGTGCCAAGGGGGAAAAAAGAATAGTGCAGCTATACATTCACTTCTCAATACATTTGTTTGGCTTCTTAGTTAATTAACTATGAGCATGGATGACACTCGTTATGCTATCCTCGAGGTCCATGAATGGCAGTGGTTTCTTAACCGGCTGAGCGATTATTGTTCCCTCAGAAATGATTGTTGCATTGAATTCGTGACGAATGTAGGCCAATAGATTTCTAAGTGTGAAAAATTTGTTCAACTGAGCGAATAGAGACGAAAGTTGCTGAATCTATTTGGCTCCTTAGTTAATTAACTATGAGCATGGATGACACTCGTTATGCTATCCTCGAGGTCCATGAATGGCAGTGGTTTCTTAACCGGCTGAGCGATTATTGTTCCCTCAGAAATGATTGTTGCATTGAATTCGTGACGAATGTAGGCCAATAGATTTCTAAGTGTGAAAAATTTGTTCAACTGAGCGAATAGAGACGAAAGTTGCTGAATCTATTTGGCTCCTTAGTTAATTAACTATGAGCATGGATGACACTCGTTATGCTATCCTCGAGGTCCATGAATGGCAGTGGTTTCTTAACCGGCTGAGCGATTATTGTTCCCTCAGAAATGATTGTTGCATTGAATTCGTGACGAATGTAGGCCAATAGATTTCTAAGTGTGAAAAATTTGTTCAACTGAGCGAATAGAGACGAAAGTTGCTGAATCTATTCCCATTGTTTGTTTAAATTGTTTACTGAAATATACTTTTCATTTGGGTGAATCAATTTTAATTTTCACCGTAAAGATCCGGCAGCAATATGTTTATGTTCAAATATTTTTATTGCTCCATCAAGTTGAAGATAGCAGCATTTCAGTTCTCTTAACTTACTGCGTTACAGCCATGCGACATTAAGGCGGTCTCTTGTTAAGGTTGGCGCTTTGTTTCTTATTATATACACATTTTTATGGACTAATTCATTATATTATAATTCCTTTTTGTGATCTGTATTTTCTCCGCATGTATAAGGGGGAAATTAAACAAGCTCGGAAAAATTATCATACTAAAACGCGCATATATATCTACTTCTGACTTTGCATTAGAATTGCAAGTTCTGTATCTAAACATTCCAATGGACGGATCCCAGGTGTCGCTTTTCGCGGAGCCACAAAATTATAATTTCTTAGTGTTTCACGTTTGCCATATAAAATTTATCGGCCTTTATATTTGTGTTGTTACGCTTTCGGAAATTGATTAGGCCTTAAAGCGATATGCCTCCTATAGAGTTGTACTGGCCAGTGAGGAATTCATTTGTTAACCATTCTTTTTTTTTTCTGTGGCGCTACAGCCCCAATTTTGACCTAGGCCTACCTCCACGAAACTCTCCGTTTCACTTCGGTTTACTAGATCTTACACATGCGGTAGAACTCCTTGGGTGAGTGATCAGCTCGTCGCAAGGCCTCTACCTGTAGATAAACACAGAAAAACGCACACAAACATCCACGCCCTGAGTGGGATTCGAACCCACGTTCCCGGCTTCCGAGCGAGTGAAGACAGTGCATGCCTTAGACCGCTCGGCTACCGTGACCGGCCATTTGATAACCATAGGTATGAATAATTCAGAATGAACTTACAGTTGGGAAGCTCTTTTAATAGCGAAGTTTATTGAATAGAAGGGGTGGGGGCCTTTCATGTCTTCTTGTGTACTTTAAATTGCCGACTCGATGCATATTGTGCAAATAAGGTATAGGTAATAATCCTTATAATCAGTAATCGAATGGCGGATGTTTTGAGGGAGTGCAGGGGTCCACAGAATTTTTCAATTGTGGGGGTTATCAGCATTTCGCTAAAAAGGGAAAATGAGAAGCACTGTTCGAAATAAAAAATATTGTAACATATAGACCCGTTGCTAGATAACGAACCCGAAACAAACAACGAGACAACGGCCATTGCTGGGCTACAGCTTTATAAATACGCAACAGTACTGGAATTGTTGCTAGGCAGAGATCTGCGCAAAACAAAGGACGTACTGTTGGAAGCGGCGTTTTCTATAAGGTCCGCTTCGAGGTCATATTACTCGACAGATTGAGATTAGTTAGTTTGGTGGGTGCAGTGCAGTGGAGCGACTTGGTTGATGAATGAATGAGTTAGAGGACTACCGAGGTTCAGTCTTTGTGAGTTCCTCCTGTTAGAAGCTGGTAGCTGAGGCACGGGGACAATTCGGGAAACCACAGTAAGGGGAACTTCCGCCGTTGGAAGCGGATACAAAGCAACAGTAGTGAAGCTTGACTGTGGATATTGGTGTGTGTGTGTGCGTGCGTAACAGTGTATGTTGTAAACTGTAATCACGATTTGTATGTTAAAGTGTTTAATAAATCCAATTACCAATCGAAACGTAGTTTAAATCGCAAAAAAAAAACAATGTAAAACATAAGGCTTCTCGCGAACCCGAGAATGACTCAGATGATCTCCATTATGCTACCATTTACTCTACAGTTTTTTAAAAAATGAGTACTGGGAAATAAACGATGTTAATTTTGTAATATTGAAGCGAGAATTAACATCTTATTCAACACCGTCGCTGGTGTTCTTACTGCTAGCCCAGTTATGGACCATTACTGTACAGCGTATCAGGTTAGTATGCACTGGACTATAGGTAATTACAAGTCTTCAAAAGGAGGAAATTAGCAAATCTAATGCTGTAATATTCTCGACTTTATGGGAGACAATATCAGTCCGAGACACTTTAAAAAATAATTTACGTGGCTTGAAGCGAAGTTGCTGTAATCCCCCTAACGGCTGCAGCTATGGTGTATATAATAAGCTACGGTTGAGCAGCGCAGGGAGGGCGTGCTATGATTGTTTTAAAGTGGCGAATGTTATCTCTATTGCCTAGGATTAGAATAAAATCCCGCAAGTTGTGGCTGGTGATGTTTTATAGAATGCCTTCTACTCTTATTTTGCTATCCTCTCTACTCCTTTCCCCCTTTTTCTCTTTATATATTTTGCTCCTTCTCACCATTTTCGCCCGGCACTAACAGTAAGATTATGAAATAATGGTGTAATTTCAGCTTTAGATATTTGCTTCAGAAACTCCCAGTTTCTGTGCAAAATTGGTATATATGAATTTCTGAGGTGCTTCATATTGGTAAGTCATACTTCCCATGTTGCCAGGATCTGCTCAGGATTCAAGATTTCTTGATATAATATAATCTGCTGAAGCATTATTTTAAGTAAGCTGTAATTACAGCATAATAAAGTTCCCAAATTATAAGGAATTTTTAGAAGTCTTTTGTATTTAAAATATTTATACTTCTTTTATTCTTATATACTCATATATTTAGCATGAGACTTTGATATTACAGTTTGAGAATATATAATGTAGCAGATAAGATAAAATGTTAATACGAAAAAGGTAGCACTGGCAAAACCTAGCTTACTAATGGCTGGTATAAGTTTCAACATTTTGAATTAACCTCAAGTGTGAAAATTGCACTGTGAAATGAGGTTTCTATGTTGGAGGCTGTAGACAGAACTTTACTTTTGAAAACGTAATGATGGCTTTCCCCTATAAAATGTTCACATCTGCAAAAAGGAACCAGTAAAAATTTAAAGTACATGTAGCCCTGTGTGCAAGATTGCGTACATTACTGATGTCCTACCATACAAAATTTCCATTAGGTATTCTGCTACTGACAGGTAAAATATTTCCGCTGTTTCCGTATTTTAAACATATTAAAAAGACAAATTTCAAAATTTTCAAGCATAGTTAAATTGTCGTCATTAATTTCATTGTAATAAAAAGTATGCACCATATCCATATATTGTTTTTTTTATTTTTGAACAAAACTCGGTAGGCCCATCGTAATATAAAATTTAGCAAGGTCCTGTGTAGTTATCTCGGTAATAAAAGTTTATTATTATTGCAAATGTGATTTAGAAGCATGATGCTATGAAGACTGACAAGAGACAAATAAGGTAAAGGAATAGATATATTCTGTGAAACAAAATTCGAAATTACCATAAATCTACAAAAAAAAATGATTCTATAGATAGGAGCATTGGAAATTACTCATAGTGTTCTAAATAATTCCGGAATATAAATTACGAGTAATATATACAGAATGTCCAGATAAAAGGTATCGAAAATAAAATAATTATATCTCAGAAAATATTTATTATAAACATTTATTGGTTACACTATTACAAACAGAATCTATCAGAGTATTTTCTGATTATATAACTTTCTCAATGAATATCAATGTGGGTTTCCTTAGTGGCACGACAAATATCCAGACTTGAAGCATGTTTGATGTTACCGTAGCCACAGCGTCCTTTATGCGTGCTTTCAGATGTTGAAGGTCGTTGATCTTAACCAGGTAGACAGTGTTCTTTACATGACCCCGCAATAAAAAATCTAATTAGGTTAAATATGGCGACCTAGGAGACTAACAATTGGTTCATCTCTACCGATCTATCTCCTAGCCGTATTTCTGTCCAGGTGATTTCTAACGTGGTGGCGGAAATGTGGCGGATCCCCATCTTGCTGGAGGGTAGCCTGAGGTGGTAAATGGGGGGGGGGAACGCATATAGCTTCAGCGTGTCCAAGTACGAACATCCGGTCAGTCTTTTCCGAAAAGAAAAACGGTCCTATCAACTTGTCGTGCATTAAGCAGGGCAAGGTGTTCACTTTGGGGCTGCCTCTCTCCGACTCACGTGTGGCATATGGATTTTGGCTGCCCCCCAACCTGCAGTTGTACATGTTTACAACTACACTAACATGGAACGACGCCTCGTCCGAGAAGCTCACTTGACGGAGGAAATAGGTTGACGTGTCAGCCCTTTCTAGCATGTCAACACCGAAGTGTGTATGCTACTTTGTCACTCTGTTTTAGTTAATGAATCATTTGAATCTTATACAATTTTAGGTGTAGCCTTTTGTGTGGCACATCGTGAACTATTGAACGTGGAATTATTAGCAGCAAGCTAGCAGCATGAATTGATTTTTGCGGACTCCGCCGGAATGCCTCTCTGATGCGATTGACATTTTCCTCAGAGATCCTTGTCTCTCCAGCAGATTTTACACACAGCAAGACTGCCTGTAGTCCTCAGTTGGTTGTCCCAGAATCAAAGACTCTTCGTTATAGAAGGTTAACGTCCATCTTGCGTTCAAAAATGAAGCTGGGCAGCAGTAGGAGGTTGCAACTCTCCTAGCCGCAACATGCATTGACCGTGTTCTTGTGGTATCGACAGTGTTACTGAGCTCGCCGCAGGTCACAGGGTAGCGCATGCGCATAAGGCACGCATAGAAAAAATCATCCAGTATTTCCTTTTCCCGTGGCATAAACCGGACATGTATATGACAATTAGTTGGACTGATTATGTGAGAAATGAAGAAGTGTTATTTAGAGTCAGTGAGCAGAGGAATATCCTACACGAAATAAGAAAATGGAAGGCTAATTGGATTGATCATATCTTACTCGGTAACTGCCTTCTAAAAGAAGTTATTGAAGGAAAGATAGAGGGGCGGATAGAAGTGACCAGAAGACGAGGAAGAAGACGTAAGAAGATGCTGGATGACCTTGAGGACAGAAGAGGATACTGTCATTTGAAGGAGAAAGCTCTAGATCGCATCAAGTGGAGGAACTGTTTTGGAAGAGACTGTGGACCTGTCGTCTTGACAGATTACAGATGAATGAATGAATATAAGTTTTTTATTTTGGATGCCTTTCATCCGGACACTCTGTATAACTAACATATACCCAATATTTGTTTTTTACACACTGAAGATGAGGTTCTTTCCTGTACAGTTTATATTAAAATGTTGAAAATCTGATCCTTGCCTACTTTTTGCGTAGCATTTTGGTTTAGAAAATTCTGAGCTATAAACTGAAAATAGATTATTTTTCTTTGGATATGTCTAGCATAATTCCAGATGCATATGAACATGCTAGGATATTTCAGCTGAAATGAAACGTCTAATATCTGCGTTATGAGCTTAAAAAATGAGTAACAAAAGAAATATTTCCCGATTTTCGAAAATTTTAAGAAGTTATCTTAAAAAAAGTAATGTTATCCCTGTAGCAGGCCGTGAAAGCCCATAGGGTTGTGAGAGGTCGAAGCCTCCTCATTTTCTTGAAAATGGGCTCACACATGGCGGTAAGGTTTTCAGCCTTACACCCCGGCCGCCCTTTACCCCCAGGAAGATTCCTGGTACTCATTTATGTTAGAGGCTGAGTCGACCCCATGGCTATAGTGAAACTGGAAGGGTTAGCAAATTGAAGAAAATAAAATGATCTCATCGTGAATCCAACCCACGACCTTCCCGCTTGTAGCATATTTTCTTAATCAACTACGCTACTGCGTACATCCTGAATGTGGCTCGACTTCATTTTCACATTGTTAAAAATTGATAACAGTTAATAACGTAATTTTTATTTATTCATTTTAAGATAACTTCAAATTTTATTTACAAATTTTAAGGTAACTTCAAAAGTTATCTTAACATTTATAAATTAAAATTACCTTATAACCGTTATCAATAACGCAACAATGTTGAAATGTAAGTCGTTCAAGTTTCAAGAGGCGAAATCAATGCGTTTTGAACTTTCAGAAATTCTGGTTTTGGGAGGGTATGAGCATTGCGAAAGTCACCGTTATGTAACGAATGACAAGATGCTTGCAGTTTTATCCTAAAATAGTTTCTGTTTCTTATTTCGTGACTTAACGTATCTCGCTTTCTGCCGCAGCCTATCCTTAATGCTCCTCTGCAAATCCTCGCTCGCTTCTCGCACTCCGTCCGCTGTGCGCAGGTTATATGACTCCTTATGCCCATCTTGTTAAACTGACAACGCAAAATAATCCACAGAGTATCGGTCGTTATACCGCACTCTTTTGCATAGTAATGTTGCGGGGTGAAGAATGGGTTAACGTGAGACCCGTAGAGATACCCGGGAGGAAAGGGACGGAGAAGCACGAAGAAGTTTTGTATAGGAAGAAGAAAGTCCCCTTCTCTGTCTTTATTTCTTGGAGTAAAAACCCTAGCTTCACCCTATAAATCCAAACCCCTCTTTACCCTCTCCCAAGCAAGAAGCACTTTGGGAAAAGAAGACGAAGAGGCCTTCATCCAACGCGAGGCCGCAATTTTGTTAAAGCGACGAGAAATTATGAGACAAAATGATTTAGTGTATCACCAGCAGTGGCAGTGACGATGTATTGTAGGAGAAGCTGCATGTTCTGCCGCTGTAAGAACTCACGGTGTGCGATATATAAAACCCCCAAACTCTACTGAACTAACCCTTCATCCGTTTTCTCGCCTGCCTCTTTAATTTATTTCCCCTGGTGCCGCTGTCGCATTTAACATCCGCGACTCCGAGAGAGGCCGAGTTCCAATGTTTCGTAGCTCTGCTGAGCACGAAACACTCGTGCCGTTTAAGGATCTGGATGTTCGGTCCTTATTCATACTGCAATTCCCTCCGTGACATAAATATTTGTCCGAAATTTTCCTTTCTATGATAAAATGTCTCGCAAATAAATCGCGACGAATTTTCCGAAATCTAATTCGTCCTATTTCTGCAAGTTTTATAATTTCCCACTCCATACAGCGCGGCAATGAGCCGGGATAACTCAGTCGGTATAGCAGTTAGCTACGGGCTGGATGGCCGAGGGGTTGGAATTCGAGTCCCGGTAGGGTAAAAATTTTCTTCAGGTCGTCCATACCGGCTCTGGGGCCCCCTTTCCAGTGGGTACCGGGGGTAAAGTGGCCGAGGCGTGAAGCTGACCACTCGCCTCTAACTATTGTCGAGATTAAGAAAATGTGGATCTATACATCCACTCTTACGTATCCCTTCATTGCGTAATGCTTGATTATTTAAGCACAAGGACAACTTTACCTTTTACACAGCGCAGCAAGCGAAGTATAATGTTTCATGCCATGTTTGAACCATCATAAGACCACTTAGTTAACAAGCTGAGAAAATATGAAAGAAAAAATTACCTGTTGTTTTGTATGAGTGTAGAACATGGGTTCTAACCCCAGGAGAAGTATATATATATATTGAGGGGTTTCGAATGTTTTTAGTTAAGGATAATATTAGATCCATGACAGAGGCAGCAGCAGGCTGTAGAAAATGGCATAATGGGGAGTTTTATAATTTATACTGCACTTCTGCAAGTGTCAATTAGGGTTCTGAAATTCAGAAGGAGGAGATTGGCGGGAAATGTAGCATGTAAGGGAGAAATGAGAAATACATTCTACAGTTTAGACGTAAAATCTAAAGGAAATGGACAATTTTGGAGAATTGAGGGTACATGGGATTATATTATTAAAAGGGATCTTGAATGTGTGAGGATATGGGATAGATTCATCTGCCTCAGGATAAGGACCAGAAGCGGGTACTTGCGGAAACATGAAACACTGTCGGATTCAATAGGCCTGAAAGGCTCGGAATTTTTAACTAAATGAGTGACTATTAAGAATTTCAAGAATGAATCTCTTCCATGGTGTTCGTTATGAATAGAGAATGAAACGTCACAAGCTGGTGCTTTCTTCTTAAATACTTTAACACTACCTTAATACAATTTTCCCCTATTTATTTGTGCCTTATTTAATTGCTTCCATGTGTTTTAGTGTGTTCATACATTTGGAACTGGTCTCCTTAAAAGTGAAGTGTAGGAGAAATGAAAACAAAAGGAACGAGTTGTGTTCTAAATGTAAAGGAAGAGAGAAAGAAAAGAAATCCTGGAGCTGGCGACCGAAAGAAGTCGCAAGATTTTACCCACTTTGCGTCAGTGTGGTGATGTACGTTGGCACTTCCGGTTGCAGTATAGTTTCTTCTGTGTCTCTGGTTGCCAGGAAAGTTGAGCAAAGTTGTGCGCCTTCTAGCATTACAATACGTACATATACTTACCAGCATCGCATTGCGACTGCATTTGTCATGTCGGAAATGATATAAGGCTTCCTATTATTTTGTAAACACACAACACGCTGCAGCACTTCCGAAACCACGTTACCAATCATATTTCTGCCCTCCCGGCTCCATTCTGAATTGAATGTTATTATTATTATTATTGTAGATCTGAAGTAGGATGTATGCTGTAGTGTAATTGGTTGATGCACTATGCTACAAGCCGGAAAGTCGCGTGTTCGAGTTCAAATGAGGTGGATTTTTTCAATTTACCTAATACTTTCGGAAGCCTGGTTAGCTCAGTTGGTACAGTGACTGATATAGCGACTGGCTACGGGCTGGAGGATGGAGGAGTCAGAGTTCGAGTCCCGGTGGGCAAGAATTTTCAGTTCTCCATGTCGTCCAGACCCGCTCTGGTGTTCACCCTACCTACTATCCAATGGATACTGGGGGCATGTTCCTCGGGGGTAAAGCGGCCGGGGCGTGAAGATAACCATTCACCTCCAGCTAGTGCAGAAGTCAAAGAAATATGAATCTGTACATCCACTCCCCCATACACCTTCGCGGCGTAGTGCTTAATTAGTTAAGCACAGGGACAACTTTACCGTTACCTAATCCTTCCAGCTGCACTAAGGTCCTGGGCTCGACTCACTCTCCGACAGAAATGAGCACCTGGAATCTTCCTGTGGGGTAAACGGCGGCCGGCGCTTAAGGTTCATAAACTTACCACAATTTGTGAGCTGATTGTCTAGAAAATGTGGGTGCCTCGATGTCTCACAACAATGTGGGCCTTCACGGCCTGTTAAAGAGATAATTTTACCTTACCTTATATTGGAAATAGAGACTGTTTCTATTCGCCGCTCTGGCCAATTCAGCCAGTGGGTCTTGGAGACTCTTTACCCGTTATGTAATTTGTTTGTTAATTTTTCTCATGGTGGACCTAACCCTTTTCTAATTTGTACATATTTCGTCCCACCGAGTCTCGTTTTGCTATCTTCTTAAAACTTCAGTGTCAATCACAAATGTTGCATTTATGCCGGTCTCCTCCATAGTTTCGTTTACGCTTTAATACGAATGTAGTGCCAGGACCAGTACTCCTTCGTATAATTTCAATTCAGTTTATCAATATCACAGAAACAAAATAAACAACGAAATAAAAATAATGAATTAAATTAAAGAAAAAATTTGGATAATGGGAATGACAATAACAAATCAAAATTTGATTCATGAGGAAATCAAGAGCGTATTAAACTTGAGTAATTCAAAACTGTAATTTTTCATATAGTTTTGTATGGGTGTGAAACTTGGTATCTGACATTAAGAGAAGAACATAGACTGAGGGTGTTTGAAAACAAGTTTATACGCAGAATGTTTGAAAAAGAGAGAGGAAATAATAGGAGATTGGAGAAATATGCATAAAGAAGGGCTCCATAATTTGTTCTTTTAGCCAAATAAAATTGCAACAATGAAGGAAACGACGTTGAGATGGTCAGAGCATGTAGGATGCACGGGACGAAAGTTTCAGGGGAAAACCGCAAGGAAAGAGACCGCTACAAAGACCTAGATGTAGATGGGAGGATACAATTAAAATGAATCTTAGATAAAGAGAATGGCGTGGTATGCACTGGATTAATCTGGCTCAGTATCGAGACTAGTGGAGGGCTCTTGTGGAACACGATAATGAAAATACGGAGTCCATAAAATGTTAGGAAATTCTTAAGTAGACGTGCGACTGATGGCTTCTTAAGAACAACTCAATTCTAAGGAGCCATTTAGTGAGTTAAAGTCAACAAATAGTTTAATAGTCATTTCTCCCGTTGCAGTACTTACGCAATGATATGTACAAATCTCGAAGAAAGACTTAAAAATCGCGGTTTCATATGTCACATCCGAAGGACCAGAGTTTGCCATGAGCATGACGAATGGGGTGCCAGTACAAAATTTCAACGCATCTGTCAGTACACCGTCTCTCTTCCCGTGTATATATTTACAAGGCGTGCACGCTCCTGCCTTGGAAATGCAGACTCATTCACATCACACAGAGTCAGCGTTATGACACCGGCAGTTGACGGGGTGTCATCTAAGCACTTTCCTTCTCTACAATGTCAGGAGATGGATGTGTTCTCATTTCCCCGCAATAATTATGAATATAAATCCACGTCGGAGCCGTTGCAGCCGCAGTGGAGTTATTAGAGACCGCAGTAATTAATGTGATTTATGAGCTAAGGTTCCGGAGAATGTGGCGGCTGGTCCTAGAAGTAGCATCTGACTCACATGTCGAATTTATCCTATCAACAGGAGCTTCCATCTTAATCTAATTACACCGCTGTTCAAGTTTGATATATGGCATCCATTAGTCATTACTGATAACCGAGACCCTCCTTTCTACTCCTCCCTATGCAGCTATGAGAAATGTTAACGTTTTGCCACATTGCTCTATGGTTTTCGCAACACTCTGTTCAGTATTTTCGCCTATGACGTATACTCCCGCAATTTTCTAAAGGATATAAAGGATGTGACATGAATTCTCTCACCGAGAGCACTAGCTATCAGGGCGCATCTTCGTTGAATTCCGAAGGCCGGAGTTCGAGCTCTTCCGTTCATCTATGTTTCTTTATACTGGAAGTGATTTTAAGCGAAATGTTGGAACGTTATCCAGTTTACAGTCAGAGACATAGCAACCAAAAAGTGGAGTCAATACGGAGAATCGTTATTATCTCTCTATCTATCTATCTATCTATCTATCTATCTATCTATCTATCTATCTATCTATCTATCTATCTATCTATCTATCTATCTTTCTTTCTTTCTTTCTATCTATCTATCTATATATCTATCTATCTTTCTATCTATCTATCTATCTGTCTGTCTACCTGTCTATCTTTCTATTCTATCTATCCTTATTTCTGCTGCTCCCACTTGGAGCACAGGGGCATCCGTGAAATGCTTCGTTTCACTTCATTTCCTTAATTTTGACAGTTAGTTAGTTAGCTTTTGGAGAGGTTGGGTTTCCCCATGCACTTAGACCAGTATTGGTCCATTGTGCTTCCCTCTATGATATTCTACCAGTCCCTATACCCTACCGATACTGGTGCCTGCCATCAGTCCCGACCGAGCCAGCGAGTTCGGCCTCTACTGGCTTAGCGGTATCTTTAATGCTTCCCCCATCTATCAGAGGCGTTAGAGACTACTGTTGGGCGGGAAATGTCCTGAATTTTGCTCAGTGGCCTCCTTTGGAGACATGAGATTCTTTTACGTGCCGTAAAGCTACGACACGGGACCCACGGTTTAAAGTCCCTCCCGGAGGACTTGTTCCCTGAATTTTTCCGCCCTTAATAATTCCACGACCTCCGCCGGGTTTGAACCCGCGTACCTTGAGTCATGAGGTGGGAACGTTACCTCTAGACTACGGAGGCGGCTATCTTAGACAGTTGGTAGGGCTACTTGGACGGGGGATCAGCCCGTCGCAAGGCCGCTATCTACGCAGGACAACACAGACAGAGACTAAACGCAGACACACATCCATGCCTTGAGTAGGATTCGAACCCACGATACCAGTGTTAGAGCGGGCGAAGACAGTTCATGCCTTAGGCCGCGCGGCTACTGTGATCGGCGTAGAGCAGACAACTTAATTAAATTCGTTGTGAGTTTAGGGTGTCGTACTGTGATATGGATCGGATATGTGTCACGAAAATGATTAGAGTTGCCCTACACAAGTGTTCTTGCTACTGCAGGAATTTCTACATTCGGTGTGAAGCCAGTGTCTAACCGCTTCAGGTATGGCGCGGCCTGTTATATTTCTCAATGCTCACACGCGTACTGCATGCCCCTCCCATCTCATTCTTTATGATTTGGTGTAGAGTGCAGACTACTCGTGACGTCATGATAGCAGCCTTCCCCACCTTTGAACACGTTCTAGGATCTTCGTAGAAACATGTGCATGTTAGTGAAATTACATTGTTTGGAAAATTTCAGTGAGGAGAAACAGCTTTTCCTGGATGAATAAACAGACTTTCTTCCGCTTCAGTTTTGGATCCCTCGTTGGACTTGTTGAGCATTTGTTGCAGATACAGATGCGTTACCGGATAATCCAAAATAGAGGTACTACATTTCCTACAGTCACAGCTTCTATTTTTAACAGGGCGTTTCAATACATGAGTTACACATTACATTTTCCTTCTGTTTTGTTAGATATTCACAACTTCGAAGTATATTTATAAGAAATGTAAGAGATCTTACTGTGACATAAATTTGTAGGACGAGTATTTTTGATGATTGTTATAATGTTTATAACTAAATTATGTAAATCAAAATAAAATGTCATGGGCAAATCCTAAATCCCCCAACAACACAGTCTCTCGAAATTCGTTGTGTGGTGTTTGAGATCAATGCACGAAGACGGGCAGATATTAAATACTAATTTCTTTCTACTTCATACAGTGAACGCATATGAAATTTTCTGCCCACTTATTACGTATTAACCTCCAGTGTTAAACCTGTGAATCTCTTGACAAAACACGTTTACATGATACGGAGCTGTCACAGATGTTCCTACATTATCATAACCCAGAGAGCGAAACAGAAGAAAAACATAAACCGACACGCATGCCTAGATGACTTACTTTAAAAGTAAATGATCACGTGACATACCCGCTATGGATCATGTTAAACAAACGTTTGTTATGTTCTATACCGTGAAAAATGATCACATACTACTGGTTCTGCGGACCGAAGTCCTTGTTTTATGTAAGTTCCTTGCTAAAGCACGAACTCTCTAAGACACGAGTAACCGACCTCTACACACGTAATGAGATGTTAATCACGATTACGACTCAGTACACGCGAATTAACCGCAAATGAATAGATGCACACAGCAAATGAGATGATATGTTTTGCCGTGCACACGAGCGAGCCAACTAACCGAAGCAGTAGGCTGCATGAAACGAAGAATCATGTCCTTCTTAGGAGGTAATTAAACAGAGTATTTTTAAGTAACATGTAGTCACTCAGAGAGTCAAGAAATTCCCAGACTTTCGTGAAATTCGAAGGTCTATTACCATGTTTACATGAGCTGCCCACTAGACCCTATCTTGAGCCAGATGAATCAAGTCCAAATCCTCATATCATATCCTATATACATTTTTAGTGATATTTTCCCTTCAGGGGTTTCGACTGAAAATTTGTATTTATTTCTCATTTCGTCTATGCGCATTAAACTCTCCATCCATCTCAACATCTTCTTCAGATTCTTCTGATTATATTTGGTGAAAAATGAAAATTATGAAGCCTCTGGTTTTGGGGATTTTCTACAACCTCCTTTTACATTGTACGTTTTAAAGGTAAAGTCGTCCCTGTGCTTAACTAATTAAGTGCTACGCCATGAGGACGTATATAGGAGTTCATGTATAGAACCACGTTTTCTTGATCTTGGCACTAGTTGGGCGTGAGTGGTCAGCTTCAGGCCCCGGCCGCTTTACCCCCGGTACCGTTTTGATAGGTACAAGTATTCTTCTCAACAAATTGTTCTGGAACACTCTCAATCTATGTTTTCCCCACAGTGAAAGAAGACAGGTTTCGCATCAATGAAGAAGGAAAAGTAAGATTTTTTTGCATATTTAAAACTTTATGATTTCGGGGAACAGACGGGTAGAAATAGATCCTGATCTAAATTGAAATGATCCTTCGCCAAAATTTATTCGTAAGATAGAGTAAATAGTAAATCATTCACGTTGTTCAAAATTGGAGATTAATCTACACAGCCATAAAATTATGAGGTTCGTCGTTTGCCCCTCAAGAGATTTGTAGGTTCTGCAATCATTACCCTTTTGATAGTGGGGATTTAAATGGCCAGTGAATCCAGTGGCGTGGATTTCGGTGACTGGGTGTTTAAATTTTGCTCAAAGGTTATGAACATTTTCATGATATTCTTTGGAATATCATTTTGGAAGATGAAGGAGTTACGACCATTTTAAAAATGTCCACATTCAGTATCTTCTCAAAATTTCATATTCTGTACAATACTCTTAAGGATATTTTAAAGATCTCCGTACGTGGAGCAGATTACAGAATTTAGAACAATTTAATTTTTTGAAAATATTGGTTTACTTGAATCTGCCCAAATTTACGTTCTTACAAAATTATTGGATTCTGACGTATC